>NC_079194.1:20385533-20465533 GCF_029499605.1 Hyla sarda | reverse complement strand
CTGTCCAGATTAGAAGCAACTCCCCATTGCAAACCTCTCCTGCTCTGGACAGTTCCTGACAAGAACAGAGGTGTCAGTAGTTGATTTGCAAAAAAAAATTTCCACCGGTGGAAAACTTATTTTTTTTTTTTAAATCACCTGATGTCAGAAAGTTAAAAACAGATTTGTAAATTACTTCTATTTAAAAAAAAAATAAAAAAAAAAAAATAATCCATTACCAGTACCTATTAGTGGCTGCATACTACTGCTTTTCTTTTTAGATTTCTCTTCTGTCACGGCCACAATGCTCTCTGCTGACCTCTGCTGTCCAGAGCAGGAGAAAATCCCCATAGCAAACATATGCTGCTCTGAACAGTTCCTAAAATGGACAGCAGAGGTCAGCAGAGAGCACTTTGGTCGTGACAGAAGAGAAATCCAAAAAGAAAAGCATTTCCTCTGCAGTATACAGGCGCTAATAAGTACAGGAAGTACAGGATAAAGATTTTTTAATAGAAGTAATTTAAAAATCTGTTTAAAGGGGTACTACCGTGAAAAACTTTTTTTTTTTTTTTTTTTAAATCAACTGGTGCCAGAAAGTTAAACAGATTTGTAAATCACTTCTATTAAAAAATCTTAATCCTTCCAATACTTTTTAGGGGCTGTATACTAAAGAGAAATCCGAAAAAGAAATGCATTTCCTCTGATGTCATGACCACAGTGCTCTCTTCTGTCCATTTTAGGAACTGGAGAAAATCCCCATAGCAAACATATGCTTCTCTGGACAGTTCCTAAAATGGACAGCAGAGGTCAGCAGTATGGTCATGACATCAGAGGAAATGCATTTCTTTTTTGGATTTCTCTTTAGTATACAGACACGTGTCATCAGAGAACACTTAGACAGAAAAGAACAACCTTAACTTCAGAAGCTCATAAGTACTGGAAGGATTAATATTTTTTAATAGAAGTGATTTACAAATCTGTTTAACTTTCTGGCACCAGTTGATTTAAAAAAATAAATAAATAAATAAAAGTTTTCCACCTGAGTACCCCTTCAGGGTACGTTCACACGCTAGTAACTAGTAGCGGGTTTCCGCGGGTAGCGAGTTATGCTACCATTCATTTGAATGGGTCTGCGGACAGTCCGCAAATCTGGCACTACTGCGGACTGTCTGTGGACCCATTTAAATGAATGGTAGGGTAACCCGCTGCTAGTAATAGGGTGAACGCACCCTGAGAGTCTCAATAAAAGGCAACTGCAAGAAGTACAGGAGAAACTGCACTAAAACCACACAAAAGACCATCAGCAGGATACACTACAGACAATGCAAGGATAGAACTCTCCCCATCGGCACCCCAATATATTTACCAGCAGCCATAGGGTCCCCATAACTGCGTGCACCTTCCCAGGCTGCAGTCGATCCGGAAAGGGCATGTGAATTGGAAATGTCTATCACAATCCGGGTTTGATCTCTAAATAGATTTTCTGGAGAGCAAAGCAACACACACACACACACACACACACATATATACAGCAGAGCCCTGAAACCCAATCTCATGGAATAGGACAGGCAGGCCGGGCTAGAGACTGACGGAAAACCCACCTGGGACCCCGGCAGGAGGCCAGCGGAGACCCCGGGAACACCGAAAAAAAAATCACCTCTAATCCTGATATCCTCAGACAATGGACGAGGTCTATAACAAAACTATAATGTGCCTTTATTTTTAGAAAGCATAAAAGGCTCCATAAAATATTGTATTGATTGGGACGCGGTCATAGAGCAATAATGTAATGGACAAAAGGGCCGCTAAAAGGGCGGAGTATACGCAAACCTTGCCCATAAGTAAAGGGCAGGTGTCCCGACTGGGTGCCTCCAGCTGTTGCAAAACTACAACTCCCAGCATGCCCGGACAGCCGTTGGCTGTCCGGGCATACTGGGGGTTGTAGTTTTGCAACAGCTGGAGGCATACCGGTTGGAAAACACTGAGCAAGGGTTTCAGGCCATTTTTGGTGCAAGTCTTAGGCCAGGTTCACACTGCAGAATTTCTGCCGGAGATCAAGCCGGCGGCGCTAGGACCGAGCAGACTGCGTTGCTGATCCCATAGACTGCTATACATTTCTGGGTGGATCTTTCGGGAGATCTGTTCAGAAATGCATTGCCATCTATGGGGACAGCAATGTAGTCCACGCGGTCCTAGTGCCGCCGACTCCATCTCCGGCAGAAATTCCACAGTGTGAACCCAGCCTTAAAACGTTATTATATATATATCAACTGGCTCCAGAAAGTTAAACAGATTTGTAAATTACTTCTATTAGAAAATCTTAATCCTTTCAGTACTTATGAGCTTCTGAAGTTAAGGTTGTTCTTTTCTGTCTAAGTCCTCTCTGATGACACGTGTCTCGGGAACCGCCCAGTTTAGAAGAGGTTTGCTATGGGGATTTACTTCTAAACTGGGCGGTTCCCGAGACAGGTGTCATCAGAGAGCACTTAGACAGAAAAGAACAACGTTAACTTCAGAAGCTCATAAGTACTGAAATGATTAAGATTTTTTAATAGAAGTAATTTACAAATCTGTTTAACTTTCTGGAGCCAGTTGATATAAATAACGTTTTTACCTGGAATTTCCACTTTTATTTTTATTTTTTTTTAAATCAACTGGTGCCAGAAAGTTAAAACAGATTTGTAAATTACTACTATTTAAAAAAAAAAAAAATCTTAATCCTTCCAGTACTTAGCTGCTGTACGATCCACAGGAAGTTCTTTTCTTTTCGAATTTCCTTTCTGTCGGACCACAGTGCTCTCTTCTGACACTTCTGTCCATGTCAGGAACTGATCAGAGCAGGAGAGGTTTGCTATGGGGATTTGTTTCTACTCTGGACAGTTCCTAAAAATGGACAGAGGTGTCAGCAGAGAGCACTGTGGTCAGGCAGAAAGGAAAATAAAAAAAGAAAATAACTTCCTGTGGAGCAGACAGCAGCTGATAAGTACTGGAAGGAATACGTTTTTTTAATATAAGTAATTTACAAATCTGTTTAACTCTTTGGCACAAGTTGATCTTAAAAAAATAAAAAATAAAATAAAAAAATGTTTTCCAGTGGAGTACACCTTTAAATGTCCTGATTTTAGCTTTTAAAATGTAAAAAAAAAATTAAAATAAAAAAATAAATAAAAAGTATTATATTAACCTCTTAAGGACGCAGGGCGTATGGATACGCCCTGCATTCCGAGTCCTTAAGGACGCAGGGCGTATCCATGCGCCCGTGGGAATTCCGGTCCCCACCGCTAGCCGGTTGGGGACCGGAGCCGGATGCCTGCTGAAATCATTCAGCAGGCACCCTGGCACATCGCCCAGGGGGGTCCTGAGACCCCCCCATGTCGGCGATCGGAGAAAATCGCATGTCAATTCAGACATGCGATTTTCTCCAATTCCGGGCTGATCGGGTCTCTGGTGACCCGATCACCCGGAAAATAGGGCTCATCGGAGTTGTCAGCAACAGCCCCGATCAGCCTAAAGGATTGGAGTGAGATCGCAAAGCTGCGATCTCCTCCTATCCCCTGCCATTACTCAGAACGGAGTTCTGACCAATGGCAGCGCAGGACAGGGGGTTGCCATGGCAACCCCCCGTTCTGCCCGCCCCTGGATGTCGAGGGGCTCTGGGAAGAAGATGGAGGCCGTACCTGCAGGAGAAGATGCCTGGGGACCTGGGATCTTCGCTGGAGCCTGCAGGATCCTGATCAGGTAGGGAATCAACAGTGGGGGGGGGGGGGGGGGAATTGAAAGTGAAAGTAAATTGATCTTTACTGTGGCAACCACTAGGGGGGCCAAACTGCAACTCCCAGCATGCCCAGAGAGCCAAAGGCTGTCTGGGCATGCTGGGAGTTGTAGTTTTGCAACATCTGGAGGGTCACAGTTTGGAGACCACTGTTACAGTGGTGCCCAAACAGTAGCCCTCCAGATGTTGCCAAACTACAACTCTCAGCATGCCTCGACTGCCCAGGCATGCTGGGAGTTGTAGTTCTGTAACATATGTCCCTTCAGATTTAGCAATTTTCATGACATTTTTGAAAATTGCTGCTCTACTTTGAAGCCCTCTAATTTTTTCAAAAAGTAAAAATATGTCCATTTTATGATGCCAACATAAAGTGGACATATTGTATTTGTGAAGAAAAATAAAATTTATTTGGAATATCCATTTTCCTTACAATTAGAGAGCTTCAAATTTAGAAAAATGCTAAATTTTCTAAATTTTCATGAAATTTTGGGATTTTCACCAAAAAAGGATGCAAGTAACGCCAAAAATTTACCACCAAAATAAAGTAGAATATGTCACGAAAAAACAATCTCAGAATCAGAATATTCGGTAAAAGCGTTTTCGCGTTATTAATTTGTAAAGTGACGGTGGTCAGAATTGCGAAAAAGGGCTCAGTCCTTAAGGTGAAAAAGGGCTGCGTCCTTAAGGGGTTAAAAATATGAAAAATTAATAGACTGGCAGAAGCAGCGTTTGTGTGTCTCTATAGCTTCTATTCCACTGTCCATAGACTTCTATAGGAAGCTGTAACATGATCCCTAGGTGAAGCTAAGAAGCCATTGTGTCTTTTAAATCTACCAATAAATTACTAGTGAGTTATCAGTGTAAGGAGAAGAATTTAAGAATAGTCTGTATTTGATTCCGGAATTATGTAACAGAGCAGTCTGCAGGGTTAAGCTGTTTGCACAAGTACCATTAAAAGTCAATAGGAGTTGCGCAAATTGCCTAACTTCCCCATTTTGGTTGCTTTCGTTTTTTCTGATCACCTTCAGCCGCTGTATACAGATCGGAGGAGACTGAAAACCAGGAAGACGACGAGATAACCCCTTTTAAAGGGGGATTCGGTTGCTAGACATCTTATGCCCTATCCAAAGGAAACAACAAGGGGTACTTAAAGTGGGACTCATTGGTGCTCCAGTGTTGTGAACATTTTGTTCAGAATGCTCAGAGCCGGAGGTTAGGATTGTGACGTCATGGCCACGTCCCCTCGATTCATGTCTATGGGAGGGGGCGTGTCGGCCGACATCACGACCCCTGCATTTGTTTAAGAATGCTGGGTGCTTTGGTAGATCGCGGGGTTCCCGCTGGGAACCCCGCAATCTAACAAAGCACCCAGCATTCTTAAACAAATGCCGGGTTCTTACGGCAGGGGTTGTGATGTCGGCCGACACGCCCCCTCCCATAGACATGAATGGAGGGGACGTGGCCATGACGTCACAATCCTAACCTCCGGCTCTGAGCATTCTGAACAAAATATTCAGAACACTGGAGCACCTAGCAGTCCCCCTTTAAGTACCCCTTGTTGTTTCCGATGACTTTTTAGGTGTGTGTACACGAGGAGCAGCACTATTCCCCGTCATTATATAACCTGTATAAGGCATTTTCACCAGTTTTGTCCTCTGCATGCTCCATCTTTAGTTGTTCTTGAGCTAGTGGGTTTAGACCATCTGCTATACACTGCACACACAGAGAAGAGGAGATCCTGCTCCTCTGTACTACACTATCAGAAGCATGGAAGACATTATAGAGCAGTAATGAGCTGTGCAAGCTATGAATCAAGCCATGGGGTGAGATACAACACTAAGGTCATGTTCACACGGCGGTACTTCTACGCAGAATTCTGAAAAAAACTATTTTGCTAGGAAATTTCCCCGCGGCAGATTTCAACGGAATTCTGCTGCACTGTGCATACGGCGGAATTCTAGCAGCACATTTTTTTGGAAATCCCAATTACATTGAACTGTTTAAAGTTTCAGCAGATTACGCATGGAAATGCATTCTTGTGTGGTCCTAGTGCTGCCAAAACAAGCAAATGTGCAGAATGTCGGCCCCTGTTTTGGACATTTTTGGCCGAGTAAACCTTACTAGAGCTTTCAGCAGCTTTTTTATGTATCTGCAGCTTTTTCCTCCCCCCTCTTCATAGACTTCTATGGGAAGCTATAACAGGATATTTCAGTTAGTTGACCCAACGGACTTCAGCATGAGTGACTGAGGAGTTAAGTGGAAGAGGGAAAAAAAAAAGCCTAAATAAGTAGAGAAAGAGGCATTTTTCTCTGATAAGATACATTACAAAGAGATACGCTCCTGTCAACGGGAGTCCAGGGAGTGGCTCTCCCCGAGTCCTGGGACTACATTTTTTGTCTTTATTTGTGTAATCAGTCCATGGTCCTGCCATAGGATAGAGTAGTCAGCAGTCTGGGAGTATGCACATGGAGATACATTATATATATATATATATATATATATATATATATATATATATATCCCACTGTGAACTTTAAGTAGAGCATGTATTGTGTGTGGAAGGTTCAGCTCTGTCGCTGTCATCATGGTGTCACTTTTGTCATATTTCAAGGACAGTAATTACACAACTGGCTGGAAACATTATCCCAGCGAAAGTATTGACTTTCCGTCATACACATTTTCCATCAGACTTACCTCCTGGAAGTTATGCTGGGTAAATTTGTCCGCGATTCTTAGCAGCTCCCTGCACGAGTGAGTATCAGCGAAGGCTCGGATACCTAAGCAGTTGGATGGATCGAGCTGTCGCTTCAGGAATTCGCAGCAGGCCTCCTGGATCTCCGCGAGCTGGAGGAGACAGGCGGCCGGCAGCAGCGTCTGCACATTGCCTTCTTCTACCGTGATCTGTGAAGTGTATGAGAAGTCAATGAGCAGCTCCATGGCCCGCTCGTCAATGTCCCGGATCACCACCTCCGTCTGCCGACTTTCCGCCAGCTCTCCGGTGAACATTGCCCGGAAATAAGGGCTGCATGCCGAGAGGATAACCCGGTGTGCGTAGATCTTTTTGGCACCGACCACGAGGACGACGTCGCAGAGCTCCCTGTGCTTCCGCAAGAGGTTGATGACCTCCAACGTCTGCCGCGGATGTTTATCGGAGACATAAGGCATGCGGGCCGGCTGTGGGACCCCCTCCGGTAACTTATTGGGGTCTCCCAGGGTGCAACGGCTCGTCACATCCATGCCAGTCTCACCTGGGCGAGTATTCAGACACCTGCGGGGAAAAAAAATAAATAAATAAATAAATACAACAATGAAACTTATATTTAGAATCTGAATACACCAAATCAGCACAAAAATTGATAACTACAAACAACAAATACTAAATTATTGTCCTTATTTATTTTATGCATCGAATGTCACTAGAAATGTTCTGCTGCAAAACAGCAGGGGCGCAAGTCTCTGGGAGGCCATACGGTCATGTCCATTGTGTGTTGTTCTATAGATTTACTGTTGTATCATGTGAAAAGCCTCATCTACCTGTAATGTGATGTGAACAGACATAAAAAAGTGACAGCTCCTTCTGGAAACTGAAAAGGAAAGAATTGGGGTCTATTCACACGGCCGAATTTCCACCTCAAGTTAAAACCCATAGACTTCTATGGGATTCCGCACTCCCATTCACACTTCTGAATTTCCGCAAGCGGAAATTCAGAAGTGTGAATGGGAGTGCGGAATCCCATAGAAGTCTATAGGCTTTACTTTGAGGCGGAATTTCGCCATGTAACTAGACCCTTAGGCTATGAACAGACACAATTTTTGTTTACCAAATTTTTGGTCAGAAAAAAAGCAAAGCAACAAAAAAAATAAAAATAAAATGTTCGCTCATTTCTTTCCTCTTTTTCTAAAAATATTGGCCCCAATTTACTATTGTAAACCCGACCTGTTTAGTGAGGTCGTGCGCAAAATAAAAAATAAATAAATAAAACATTTTTAAAAAAGACCAACCAACTCTCCATTTTCCTGAGAAAACCCAAAAAGGGGTGTGGTTGTTGGTAAAAGGGGGCGTGGTCATCGAAAAGAAGGCATGTCTTGGCATTTTAAAGGAATCCTGTCAGATATTTTCTCCCGCACTATCCACAGGTACTGATGGATAGAGCAGGAGACGCCGATTAAAACGAGCCCTACCTCACCCGGATCTGCCCGGCCGTTCGCCCGCAATGGTAGTTTTATTCTATGTGTATATCTTGCTGTAACTGGCAGGGGCGGGGCTTCTGCAGGTTAACTGGCACTGACATCAGCGCCGCTTATGAATATTCATACCCCCTCCTTCCAGCTCTCCCTCTCTTCACCGCTCCTAAATGAAGGGAGGGGGGATGAATATTCATAAGCGGCGCTGAAGTCAGTGCCAGTTAGCTGCAGAAGCCCCGCCTGTGCCAGTTACAGCAAGATACACACATAGAATAAAACTACAATTGCCGGAGAACGGCCGGGCAGATCCGGGCAAGGTAGGGCTCGTTTTAATCAGCGTCTCCAACACTATCCACCAGGATAGTGGGGGAGAAAATATCTGACAGTTTTTCCTTTAAAGGGGTATTCCAGGAAAAAACTTTTTTATATATATCAACTGGCTCCAGAAAGTTAAACAGATTTGTAAATTACTTCTATTAAAAAATCTTAATCCTTTCAGTACTTATGAGCTTTTGAAGTTAAGGTTGTTCTTTTCTGTCTAAGTAATCTCTGATTACACGTGTCTCAGGAAACGCCCAGTTTAGAAGAGGTTTGCTATGGGGATTTGCTTCTAAACTGGGCGTTTCCCGAGACACGTGTCATCAGAGATCACTTAGACAGAAAAGAACAACCTTAACTTCAGAAGCTCATAAGTACTGAAAGGATTAAGATTTTTTAATAGAAGTAATTTACAAATCTGTTTAACTTTCTGTAGCCAGTTGATATATATATATAAAAAAGTTTTTCCCTGAATACCCCTTTAAGCTCTGGAGAACCCCACAACTCAGAGCAGGTGTAAAAAATGCAAAACGTAGGGAAAACTGCAAAATGTAGGGAAATCTTAGTAAAAACTGTGGAAAAATACTTAGTAGGGAATTAAAAACCACAAAGAAAATAAATTACAATTCACTCTTAGTAAATCAGGGCCAATGTGTATTGGGTTAAACAATTTGTGTGTGTGTGTGTGTGGGGGGGGGGGGGGGGCTTATATCCCCTGTATTTTCCAGTCATGTGATTCTTTTATCACGTGACTCAAGGCTTTCTATTAAGGAACTGAGGAGGAAAAAAAATACACTAACATACATTAATGCACAGTATGAGAGGAAAAACAACAATTTCTTGAAGTAAAAAAAAAATAAAATACAAATAAACATATTATATATTTATTGTAAAATATATAAATATATCTATTACACACACTATATATATATATTTCATATATATCTATATATGTGTGTATGTATATCTAGAGCATGCTGTCACATGTTGGTAAGGGGGGGGTCATATTATCCTACTGGCCACAGTGCTTTGATATATCTCCCCCAATGTGTGTAAATATGTGCAAACAGTTGCAAAACATATTCAGGGCAGAAAACCTGAGGTTCATGGCGGATTTCACCGAAATCCACAGAGGAATTTCCTTTTGGAAAGAGTCCGCTCAATGGTTCTGTAATCTCACGGCCAGGATGAGGACGGGGGCAGATGAAAAGGCGCACAAGGCAAAGCAATACTGAGCTATCGTAAAGTGGGAAGAAAATGTTAATATATCTATATTTATTTAAAATTTTATAAAATTTTTCATTTATTACTAATAAAAAAAATAATATATAATAAATATATATATATATTCTAATAAGTATTCCTCTTAGAGAGAGGAAAACAAACATAGACATATATATCTTTTCCTCTCTCTAAGAGGAATACTTATTAGATTATATATATATATATATATATATATATATATATATATATATATACATACACACACACATTTTTTTATTATTAGTAATAAATGAAAACTGTTATAAAATGAAAAAATAAATATATATATATATATATATATATATATATATATACACATACAGACACACACACACACACACATATGCATGTGTGTGTGTGAATATATATGTGTGTAAATATTTTTCTTTTATCTTTATTTTTTAACATACATAGATATTATTACTACAAACATAAATGTATAATAATGATGTTCAGGCATCATGCTAAGAGTTTTAGTTTTGCAACAGCTGGAGGCACCTTGGATGGGAAACACTGATGTAGATTAAGATAGTAATACAAAGTTAATATCTTTTTTACTTTGATATAAATTATCATAAACAAATGTATATTTAAGCATTTAAGAAATATACATACACACACACACCTCTCTCTAAATATTATATATATATATATATATATATATATATATATATATATATATACACATACATATATATACACATACATGTATACATATACATACACACACACACCTATGTAATAAAATGGAAAAAAAAATAAAAAATAATATATATATAATTTTACCATCTTATATGTTGCATTAAATGGAGTCATTAGTGAATATAAGATGTCCTGCAATAAATAAATCCTCAAATAGAAAAAAAATGATAACGTTATGGCTCCTGGAGGGTGGGGATGGAAAAAAAAAAAAAAAAAAAAAGATAAAAAGTAGCCTCCAAAAGTGTCTGCGGCACCTCGGGGGTTAAAATAAGCCATGTCCAGCTGCAGCTAATAAACGCCTTATCTTACAGCCATGCGGAATATCACTCGGGCAGCATTATAAAGCTGCGGATCCAGGAGCTTTCCACCCTTTGCAGCATCTACACCAGTGATTCTCAACCAGGGTGCCTCCAGCTGTTGCAAAACTACGACTCCCAGCATGCTCGGACAGGCGAAGGCTGTCCGGGCATGCTGGGAGTTGTAGTTTTGCAACAGCTGGAGGCACCCTGGTTGCAGAACACTGATCTACACGTCTTATGCAGCAGGACCCGTACTTCCTTCTTTGCTCCTCCTAATCTTTATCCAGACTATAACCCATCTGATGTGTGAGCCCCATTACCAGGCTATGAGATCCGGCATCTCGGAGCTTTCTCCGTCCGTGCTCAGGATCTGACAAGGAGCCGGGAACGACAGGACAGCGAGCGTTGGATGGACGACACAAGGCGAGTCCTCTCCCCGGCCCTCGTATCATTCATCCAACAGCTGCAACGTGAAACCGGAGCCCAGAGCAGCAGCGGGGAGAAGCCTCAGCAACAGTCAATGCCTTATATATATATATATATATATATATATATATATATATATATATATATATATATATATATATATATATAGATCGGATGGGGAAGGGAGGACGCGCTGCGAGGGCTGCGGTCCATTTGTGAAATAAAAAGAATTATTGGAAAGGCAATAAACATTCCACTTTTCCAGATCGAAACGCAATGGATTTCATTTCTGCAAACAGGGGACAGCAATGAGTTAACCTTCTCTGAAGAGGAAACCAGAGGGTGATTAAAGGGGTATTCCAGGGAAAAACTTTTTTTATACATATCAACTGGCTCCAGAAAGTTAAACAGATATGTAAATTACTTCTATTAAAAAAAAAATATATATTAATCCTTTCAGTACTTATGAGCTTCTGAAGTTAAGGTTGTTCTTTTCTGTCTAAGTCCTCTCTGATGACACCTGTCACGGGAAATGTCCAGTTTAGAAGAGGTTTGCTATGGGGATTTGCTTCTAAATTGGGCGTTTCCCGAGACAGGTGTCATCAAAGAGGACTTAGACTGAAAAGAACAACCTTAACTTTAGAAGCTCATAAGTGCTGAAAGGATTAAGATTTTTTTAATAAAAGTAATTTACAAATCTGTTTAACTTTCTGGAGCCAGTTGATATAGATAGATAGAGATATATATATATATATATAAAAAGTTTTTTCCTGGATAACCCCTTTAAGGCTGGGTTCACACCACGTTTTTGCCATACTGTTTTCAATCACTTTTTCTTAAGAAAAACGTATGGCAACAAAACGGATGGAACCGTATGGAAAAAAGCAAACCATATGCGTTTTTAAACGTGCATACGGTTCCGTCCGTTTTTGAAAATTTGGTCCATTTTTTATGGGAGGGGTCTTGGGTGGAGACTTTAGGATGCAAATGCGCATGTGCAAAGTAAAAACCGTATACGGTTTCCCGTATGGAACCGTTTACATGTGCGTTTCCCATTGACATCCATGTAAAAAATAAAATTAAAATAAAAAACGTATGTGGTTGCAGTAAGGTTTTTAAACCGGAGACAAAACCGTGGATGATTTTTATCGGCGATATCAGCGGCAATTTTTCTCGGCGAGTATCAGAGCTAGTATTCGGTCTTAAAAAAATGGAATTGGGACATCCATACCAAGGATCGACCGATTATCGGTTTGGCCGATATTATCGGCCGATATTCACGATTTTGGACATTATCGGTATCGGCAATTACCTTGCCGATAATGCCTCGCCCCCGCCCCGCCGGCCACAGACCGACGCCACCGCCCCATTACCTCCCCCATCCCCGGTTTTATAATTACCTGTTCCTGGGGCCCGTGGTCCGCGCTACTTCTGGCTCCTGTGACGTCCTGCAGCGCGATGACGAATGACGTCCTCAATGCGACGTCAGTGTCAGCGCACACAGTGACAGCTCAGGACGCCGCCAGGGCCAGGTAATTATAAAACCGGAGATGGGAGAGGCAATGAGGCGGCGGTGGCGGTGGTCGGACTAGGGAGGACCCCAGGACAGGCAGGGGGAGAGAAGCAGGTGGCGGCGGTCTCTGGCCCATCAAAAGCCGCTGCAGTTCATTGATTTAAAGAGCCCGGTATAAATTATCGGCTATCGGCCTAAAAGGTCACAGGTTTTCGGTATCGGCCCTAAATACAAAAAAAAATTTAAGAAAAACCATATGGGTCGATCCCTAATCCATACCTTAAACAATGTTCTTCAGCCTGTGACTCTCCTGCTGGTGCAAAACTGCAAATCCCAGAATGTCCGAATGCGTAAATCTATTAAAATGTGTACCGTATTTTCCGGCGTATAAGACGACCCCCAACTTTTACAATTAAAATATAGAGTTTGGGATATACTCGCTATATAAGACTACCCCTCTATTGCGATGTACGGTACCTTACCAGTGATTGGCTGGTTGTTGTATACAAAGCCTGCTTGGATTGGTCAGCTCTCCCTGTCTGCCCAGCCCTCCCTGTCTCCAAGACTATCAGAGTGGTACATGTCTCTTTCACCCATCTGGCCCACCCTTGTATCCTATTACCGTACCTTCTTCTCCGTCTCTCAGATCTCACACATGCGCCACCCTTGTATCTCATTAACATGCCTCCTTCTCCGACTCTCTGATCTCGCAAATGAACACCTGCGCCGCCTCAGATCCCACACATGCGCACCGCTTCACTGCAGTCCCCAGAGGTGCCCCGCTCCCCCCTCTCTATCCATACCCCGGGTGCCCCGCTCCCCCCTCTCTATCCATACCCCGGGTGCCCCGCTCCCCCCTCTCTATCCATACCCCGGGTGCCCCGCTCCCCCCTCTCTATCCATACCCCGGGTGCCCCGCTCCCCCCTCTCTATCCATACCCCGGGTGCCCCGCTCCCCCCTCTCTATCCATACCCCGGGTGCCCCGCTCCCCCCTCTCTATCCATACCCCGGGTGCCCCGCTCCCCCCTCTCTATCCATACCCCGGGTGCCCCGCTCCCCCCTCTCTATCCATACCCCGGGTGCCCCGCTCCCCCCTCTCTATCCATACCCCGGGTGCCCCGCTCCCCCCTTTCTATCCATACCCCGGGTGCCCCGCTCCCCCCTCTCTATCCATACCCCGGGTGCCCCGCTCCCCCCTCTCTATCCATACCCCGGGTGCCCCGCTCCCCCCTCTCTATCCATACCCCGGGTGCCCCGCTCCCCCCTTTCTATCCATACCCCGGGTGCCCCGCTCCCCCCTCTCTATCCATACCCCGGGTGCCCCGCTCCCTCCTCTCTATCCATACCCCGGGTGCCCCCGCTCCCTCTCTATCCATACCCCGGGTGCCCCCGCTCCCTCTCTATCCATACCCCGGGTGCCCCCGCTCCCTCTCTATCCATACCCAGGGTGCCCCCGCTCCCTCTCTATCCATACCCCGGGTGCCCCCGCTCCCTCTCTATCCATACCCCGGGTGCCCCCGCTCCCTCTCTATCCATACCCCGGGTGCCCCCGCTCCCTCTCTATCCATACCCCGGGTGCCCCCGCTCCCTCTCTATCCATACCCCGGGTGCCCCCGCTCCCTCTCTATCCATACCCCGGGTGCCCCCGCTCCCTCTCTATCCATACCCCGGGTGCCCCCGCTCCCTCTCTATCCATACCCCGGGTGCCCCCGCTCCCTCTCTAGCCATACCCCGGGTGCCCCCGCTCCCGCTCTAGCCATACCCCGGGTGCCCCACTCCCGCTCTATCCATACCCCGGGTGCCCCACTCCCGCTCTATCCATACCCCGGGTGCCCCACTCCCGCTCTATCCATACCCCGGGTGCCCCGCTCTCTCTCTATCCATACCCCGGGCGTCCCTGGTTACGCAACACTGATGATAAAATTGGATTTTGCCGTATATGATACATCAGAATCTGTTACCCATTGACTTACATTATATACAAAAAATGTTTTTGTTTGTTTGGCATAAACAATAGGTAACAATATTTTTCTATATAGGTAAATTAAACGTATGGAAGCGGAGACAAAAACGCAGTGTAAACCCGGCCTGACTGGTGTCACCATGTTAAGAAACGTCCTACAACAAGGCTGGACAAACGTGTTATGAATCTAGGAGCAAGGACGTCATACGTCACGTTCTGTCCCCTCATCTCCTCCGTGCAGGAAGAAAAAGATAAGACACACGTGCGCTCATGTTTTTATGCTATTCAGTCCTTATCCTGAGCGCAAGTGTCTTTATCTTTTTCTTCCTGCATCATCCCCCCATACTGAGCTTCAATCAGATTTTGGGGTCCCACACTGTGCACTCTACTATTCCTAGAGGATCTTGTGAACAAGAGGATGAAATCAAGGGCCATATGATCTGTTAACCCTACCATTGCTTGGGGTGTGGTGGGGCGTCTGCCAATTGTATTTCGGTAGCCACCCCCCCATGTACACCAGGTGAGTCCAGTCTTTGCCTTCCCATGTGTCACAGTTATTACTGTCCCCTCATCTCCCCCATGTGTCACAGTTATTACTGTTCCCTAATCTCCCCCATGTGTAACAGTTATTACTGCCCCCTCATCCCCCCATGTGTCAGTTATTACTGCCCCCTCATCTCCCCCATGTGTCACAGTTATTACTGTTCCCTAATCTCCCCCATGTGTCACAGTTATTACTGTTCCCTAATCTCCCCCATGTGTCACAGTTATTACTGCCCCCTCATCTCCCCCATGTGTCACAGTTATTACTGCCCCCTCATCCCCCCCATGTGTCAGTTATTACTGCCCCCTCATCTCCCCCATGTGTCACAGTTATTACTGCCCCCTCATCCCCCCATGTGTCACAGTTATTACTGCCCCCTCATCTCCCCCATGTGTCACAGTTATTACTGCCCCCTCATCCCCCCATGTGTCAGTTATTACTGCCCCCTCATCTCCCCCATGTGTCAGTTATTACTGCCCCCTCATTTCCCCCATGTATTACAGTCACTACTGTCCCCTCATCTCCAGCCCATGTCAGTTATTGCTGTCCCTTCATTTTCCTTGTGTGTCAGTCATTACTGTCCCCTCATCTCCCCGCGTGTCAGATATTACTGTCCCCTCATCTCCCCGCGTGTCAGATATTACTGTCCCCTCATCTCCTCGTGTGTCAGTTATTACTGTCCCCTCATCTCCCCGCGTGTCAGATATTACTGTCCCCTCATCTCCTCGTGTGTCAGTTATTACTGTCCCCTCATCTCCCCGCGTGTCAGATATTACTGTCCCATCATTTCCCCGCGTGTCAGATATTACTGTCCCCTCATCTCCCCGCGTGTCAGATATTACTGTCCCCTCATCTCCCCGCGTGTCAGATATTACTGTCCCCTCATCTCCCCATGTGTCAGTTATTACTGTCCCCTCATCTCCCCGTGTGTCAGTTATTACTGTCCCCTCATCTCCCCGTGTGTCAGTTATTACTGTCTCCTCATCTCCCCGTGTGTCAGTTATTACTGTCCCCTCACCTCCCCGTGTGTCAATTACTGTCCCCTCACCTCACCCTGTGTCAGTTATTACTGTCCCCTCATCTCCCCGCGTGTGTCAGTTATTACTGTCCCCTCATCTCCCCGCGTGTCAGATATTACTGTCCCATCATTTCCCCGTGTGTCAGTTATTACTGTCCCCTCATCTCCCAGTGTGTCAGTTATTACTGTCCCCTCATATTACTGTACCCTCATCTCCCCGTGTGTCAATTACTGTCCCCTCATCTCCCCGTGTGTCAGATATTACTGTCCCCTCATCTCCCCGTGTGTCAGATATTACTGTCCCCTCATCTCCCCGTGTGTCAGATATTACTGTCCCCTCATCTCCCAGTGTGTCAGTTATTACTGTCCCCTCATCTCACCCTGTGTCAGTAATTACTGTCCCCTCACCTCACCCTGTGTCAGTAATTACTGCCCCCTCATCTCCCCGTGTGTCAGTCATTATTGTCCCCTCACATCACCGTGTTAGTTATTACTGTCCCCTCATCTCCCCGTGTGTCAGTTATTACTGTCCCCTCATCTCCCCGTGTGTCAATTACTGTCCCCTCATCTCCCAGTGTCAGTTATTACTGTCTCCTCATCTCCCCGTGTGTAAGATATTACTGTCCCCTCATCTCCCAGTGTGTCAGATATTACTGTCCCCTCATCTCCCAGTGTGTCAGTTATTACTGTCCCCTCATCTCCCCATGTGTCAGTTATTACTGTCCCCTCACATCACCCTGTGTCAGTTATTACTGTCCCCTCATCTCCCCGTGTGTCACAGTTATTACTACCCCCTTATCTTCCCCATGTGTCACAGTTATTACTACCCCCTTATCTTCCCCATGTATTACAGTCACTACTGTCCCCTCATCTCCAGCCCATGTCGGTTATTGCTGTCCCTTCATTTTCTCTGTGTGTCAGTCATTACTGTCCCCTCATCTCCCCCTAATGTGCCACAGTCATTACTGTCCCTTCATCTGACCCTTGTGCCACAATCATTACTGTCCCCTCATCTCCCCTATATGTGCCACAATCGTTACTGTCCCGTGTGTCAGTTATTACTTTTTCCTCAGCTACCCTGTGTGTGTCTCAGTCATTACTGTGCACTCATGCCCCCCAGTGTGTCACAGTTATTGCTGTCCCCTCATCACTTCCTGTGTGACACAGGGAGAGATGAGGGGACAGTAGTCAAAAGTTTTGATCAGTCAGAGTCTAAGTCAGTGTTTTACAAACAATGTGGCTCCAGCTGTTGCAAAACTACAATACCCAACATGCGGGGAGTTGTAGTTTTGCAACAGCTGGAGACACACTGGTTGGGAAACACTGCTCTAGAGCATGTGAAAAGTTTTTTTTTTTTTTTTTTTTTTAAAGAGACAGGTACACTTAAAAAAAAAAAAATCTGCAATATTGAATGACAATGGGACCAATCCTAACGAGGATCGGTGACGCTGCAAACCTGCGACAGAAATCTAAGGATCCGCTTTAATTTGTGCGCCGGATTTACAGCGCAGTGTGAACATCCCCCAGTGACGGATCTCATCCTCGCCCCTCCAGTACTCACCTCCTCATTGGCTTTCTGTCCATGCAAAGTGAAGAGAAATCTTCACACCAAGTGTAAAAGCAGTGAAGGGGACGCTAGCCGCATGGAGTCGCTCCGACTTACGGATCCTTGGCGCCAGTTTACGGATCCTTGGCGCCTTGGTTTCCAGTTTACGGCGTTCTTGGTTGGCCAAAATCTTAACCCACGCTGCATCTGCAAAAGAACAATAAAACGGTGTTAAGAATCGGGCGTCATTCGAAGGAAACAATGAGTACAGCGAGACACTACAGCAGTGTTTCCCAGCCAGGGTGCCTCCAGCTGTTGCAAAACTACAACTCCCAGCATGCCCGGACAGCCGTTGGCTGTCCGGGCATGCTGGGTGTTGTAGTTTTGCAAAAGCTGGAGGCACCCTGGCTGGGAAACACTGCGCTACAGTCACACAGAATCAGGCGGGGAGGAAACCGTGATGAGAAATCCATTGGCCCCGAGATCTGTAGTTTTGTAACAGCTGGAGGCACCCTGGTTAGGAAACACTGCGCTACAGTTGCACAGAATCAGGCAGGGAGGAAAACGTGATGAGAAATCCATCGGGCCCGAGATCTGCTGAATTGCGCAATGTCACAGGCAACGGAAAAATCTGGAAGAAATCCAGAACACAGAGACGAAGCTTCAGCTCCGGCATCGGCTTTCAAGTATTCTTCACATTCCTCTGCAGAGCGTTTCCCAACTCACCGGAAATAATAGAGGAAAAATCACATTAACCATTAGAACGGACCAGAAGAGGGAGGGGGGGGGGGGGGGGGGGGGGTCAGATACCAAGTATCTACGGCGTCCAATGAGTTGGGAAAAAAGTGCACCCCATTTCACATTCTCACCCCCCCTGCCCCCACTTCACGTCCACACACCCCCTGCCCCCCCACTTCACAGCCACACACCCCCCAGCCCCCACTTCACAGCCACACACCCCCCAGCCCCCCACTTCCCATCCACACACCCCCCAGCCCCCCACTTCCCATCCACACACCCCCCAGCCCCCCACTTCCCATCCACACACCCCCCAGCCCCCCACTTCCCATCCACACACCCCCCAGCCCCCCACTTCCCATCCACACACCCCCCAGCCCCCCACTTCCCATCCACACACCCCCCAGCCCCCCACTTCCCATCCACACACCCCCCAGCCCCCCACTTCCCATCCACACACCCCCCAGCCCCCCACTTCCCATCCACACACCCCCCAGCCCCCCACTTCCCATCCACACACCCCCCAGCCCCCCACTTCCCATCCACACACCCCCCAGCCCCCCACTTCCCATCCACACACCCCCCAGCCCCCCACTTCCCATCCACACACCCCCCAGCCCCCCACTTCCCATCCACACACCCCCCAGCCCCCCACTTCCCATCCACACACCCCCCAGCCCCCCACTTCCCATCCACACACCCCCCAGCCCCCCACTTCCCATCCACACACCCCCCAGCCCCCCACTTCCCATCCACACACCCCCCAGCCCCCACTTCCCATCCACACACCCCCCAGCCCCCCACTTCCCATCCACACACCCCCCAGCCCCCCACTTCCCATCCACACACCCCCCAGCCCCCCACTTCCCATCCACACACCCCCCAGCCCCCCACTTCCCATCCCACACACCCCCAGCCCCCCACTTCCCATCCACACACCCCCCAGCCCCCCACTTCCCATCCACACACCCCCCAGCCCCCACTTCCCGTCCACACACCCCCCAGCCCCCCCACTTCACGTCCACACACCCCCCAAGCCCCCACTCACGTCCACACACCCCCAGCCCCCCACTTCACGTCCACACACCCCCAGCCCCCCACTTCACGTCCACACACCCCCAGCCCCCCACTTCACGTCCACACACCCCAGCCCCCCACTTCACGTCCACACACCCCCAGCCCCCCACTTCACGTCCACACACCCCCAGCCCCCCCCAACTCCACGTCCACACACCCCCAGCCCACCACTTCACATCCACACACCCCCTGCCCCCCACTTCACATCCACACACCCCAGCCCCCCACTTCACATCCACACACCCCCTGCCCCCCCCCAACTCCACGTCCACACACCCCCAGCCCCCCACTTCACATCCACACACCCCCTGCCCCCCCCCCCCCAACTCCACGTCCACACACGTTACTACTTGATAACATTGTAACTCAGGATCAGTACAGGATAAGTAATGTAATGTATGTGCACAGTGACCTCACCAGCAGAATAGTGAGTACAGCTCTGGAGTATAATACAGGATATAACTCAGGATCAGTACAGGATAAGTAATGTAATGTATGTACACAGTGACCTCACCAGCAGAATAGTGAGTACAGCTCTGGGGTATAATACAGGATATAACTCAGGATCAGTACAGGATAAGTAATGTAATGTGTGTACACAGTGACCTCACCAGCAGAATAGTGAGTACAGCTCTGGAGTATAATACAGGATATAACTCAGGATCAGTACGGGATAAGTAATGTAATGTATGTACACAGTGATCTCACCAGGAGAATAGTGAGTACAGCTCTGGAGTATAATACAGGATATAACTCAGGATCAGTACAGGATAAGTAATGTACACAGTGATCTCACCAGCAGAATAGTGAGTACAGCTCTGGAGTATAATACAGGATATAACTCAGGATCAGTACAGGATAAGTAATGTAATGTATGTACACAGTGACCTCACCAGCAGAATAGTGAGTACAGCTCTGGAGTATAATACGGGATATAACTCAGGATCAGTACAGGATAAGTAATGTACACAGTGATCTCACCAGCAGAATAGTGAGTACAGCTCTGGAGTATAATACAGGATATAACTCAGTATCAGTACAGGATAAGTAATGTAATGTATGTACACAGTGACCCCCACCAGCAGAATAGTGAGTACAGCTCTGGAGTATAATAATACAGGATATAACTCAGGATCAGTACAGGATAAGCAAGTGCTTGCTCCCGCCGCCGTCTTCCTCCTCAGTGCGCCTGCGCAGTGCTAGCTGGATGACAAGCAGCGGCACGCACGTTAGATTAGCTGAAGGGCGCATGCAATCACACAGCGGTCCCGGCGCTGACATACAGGGGGTGGGCGTGGCATCGCGTACTTAGTGCCACGCCTATCAGACCGTCAGTGGCTTTGATTAAAAGCATTTTTTGGGGTCATGAAAGCCTGAAAATATTAGATAAAAACATTGCTATACCCACCACCTGCAACAGTACAAAGGCTGCAGGTTATTGCACCCAGATTTCATGAAAAAAGGGGTGAAAAGGTGACCCCGGGAATTATAGACCTGTTAGTTTAACCTCGGTTGTATGTAAATTGTTTGAGGGTTTTCCAAGAGATGCTATTTTGGAATATCTTGATACAAATAAATGTATGACCCCATATCAGCATGGCTTTATGAGGGATCGGTCCTGTCACCTGATCAGCTTTTATGAGGAGGTGAGCTCCAGACTGGCCCAGGGGGAATCGCTGGATATCGTATATATGGAATTTTCCAAAGCATTTGATACATAAAAGGTTGGTAGCATAAATAGCGGTACCATATACATGCACTTAGGGTATATCATGTGACCTGACAATCGGAGGCTCAATCCGTATTCAGACATAAAGACAAATGACACTGCACACGAAATGCATTTAAAAAATCTTTGCTTTTAGTATCATTAACCGCGAGGTTACTTCTTAACGATAATGCAGCAATATTCACCCAAAGTGCTCACTGAACTGCGCGACTGTCCATGTGGTCTCCGGCTTATACTTCACCCTTTTCGGGCTTTCCAGAGTCCATGAGGTTCACCTTCCTCTCACGAAGGAGAAGCCGCAATGAGCGCCGGACACTTGCAACGTTTCGGAGGCCACACCTCCTTTCTCAAGCATCCCTACCGTGCACCCATCACCAGTTACATAGTCATCAGTTCTCGCGAGAGGTTAACTCTGAAACGAGAAGGTAAGTGTTAAAATCTCATAACCAATAACTTCATTAAAACCATGTATTTAAAACGCAGCAGATATATTAGATGTTATGTCACAGAAATACCGTAAAATTACAGGTGTCATTGAGTTCAATGTCTCTATCCAATAAACTTCTCTTTGTAACAGTTTTCTTTTAATAGCGGCTTCAGTTGGACCTTCTACTCCTTCAATTACCATCCATCTTAATTCACTGAGTTGATGTCTGTATTCTACAAAGTGTTTGGCTACCCCAGTTTCTCCATACTTTTTAACCTGTTCCTCTCCTAATCCTTCATTCTTCATTTTCCGGATTAACGACCGATGTTCATTAAAGGAGTAGTCCAGTGGTGACCCAGTGGTGAACAACTTATCCCCTACCCTAAGGATAGGGGATAAGTTTGAGATCGCGGGGGGTCCGACCGCTGGGGCCTCCTGCGATCTCCTGTACGGGGCCCCAACAGCCCGCGGGAAGGGGGCGTGTCGATCTCCGCACGAAGCGGCGGCCGACACGCCCCCTCAATACAACTCTATGGAAGAACCGAAGCGCTGCCTTCAGCAATCTCCGGCTCTGCCATAGAGATGTATTGAGGGGGAGTGTCGGCCGCCGCTTCATGCGGAGGTCGACACCCGCTATCTGGCCGGAGAGCCAGGACCCCGTACAGAGAGATCGCAGGGGGCCCCAGCGGTCGGACCCCCCGCGATCTCAAACTTATCCCCTATCCTTAGAATAGGGGATACGTTTTTCACCACTGGACTACCCCTTTAATCCGGCATTTCACACTTCTAGCTGTTTGACCAACATAAATACGTCCACAAGGACATTTTAGTAAGATGGATGGTAATTGAAGGAGTAGAAGGTCCAACTGAAGCCGCTATTAAAAGAAAACTGTTACACAGAGAAGTTTATTGGATAGAGACATTGAACTCAATGACACCTGTAATTTTACGGTATTTCTGTGACATAACATCTAATATATCTGCTGCGTTTTAAATACATGGTTTTAATGAAGTTATTGGTTATGAGATTTTAACACTTACCTTCTCGTTTCAGAGTTAACCTCTCGCGAGAAGTGATGACTATGTAACTGGTGATGGGTGCACGGTAGGGATGCTTGAGAAAGGAGGTGTGGCCTCCGAAATGTCGCAAGTGTGCGGCGCTCATTGCGGCTTCTCCTTCGTGAGAGGAAGGTGAACCTCATGGACTCTGGAAAGCCCGAAAAGGGTGAAGTATAAGCCGGAGACCACATGGACAGTCGCGCAGTTCAGTGAGAACTTTGGGTGAATATTGCTGCATTATCGTTAAGAAGTAACCTCACGGTTAATGATACTAAAAGCAAAGATTTTTTAAATGCATATCGTGTGCAGTGTCATTTTTCGTTACATAAAAGGTTGGTGCATAAAATGAGAAGGATCGGGCTGGGGGAGAATGTGTGCAGGTAGGTAAGTAACTGGCTCAGTGATAGGAAACAGAGGGTGGTTATTAATGGTACTTATTCTGATTGGGTGACTGTTACTAGTGGGGACCACAGGGGTCCGTCTTGGGTCCTATTCTATTTAATATATTCATTAATGACCTTGTAGAGGGGATGAATAGTAAAGTAGCAATCTTTGCAGATGATACTAAACTCTGTAAAGCGGTAAACACAATAGAGGACAGAGCACGGTTACAAATGGATCTGGATAGGTTGGAGGCTTGAGCTGGGAAGTGGAAGATGAGGTTAAACACTGATAAATGTAAGGTAATGCACATGGGGGGGGGGGGGGGGGAATCCGGCCTAGGATTATGTATTAAATGGGAGCACACTTGGGACGACTGACATGGAAAAGGACTTAGGAGTCTTAGTTAAAGGAAAACTGATGCAGCCTCCCCCCCGAAAAAAATTAATGCCATAATGTAGCCCATTAAAACACCTTTTGATGGAGCCCTCAATCGTGTAGACGGGCCCAGCCGTTTTCGCATTATGTGCCTGGCCCACGCTGTAAAAACTACATCTCCCAGCATGCCCGCTCGTCACATCCGGCCTGTATCTCCCCTGCTCGGCCCCCTGCAGAAATTATAATAAATCACGCCTCCCCTCTGCGTTTGCTGAGCTGAGCCTATGGCAGCTCAGCTCAGCGCATATATGAATATATTAGTGAGGGGGGAGTAGCCATTGTGGGCTGGGAGGCCGGCAGAGCCCGCAATGACTCATGGGAGGTATGAGTCACCGGGATAAGTTGCCGGCGGAGCGCTTGGAATAAGCAGGTAAAGGACCCAGCTTCCGGTCAGCGGAAAAATGCAGGAGAAGACCGGGAAAGGGGCCATATGGAAAGCGCAAGTATATTAGAATGTTATATAACTTTGCTTGATGCTTCTTTTGCCCCAGAAAAGATTTGCATCGGAGTACTCCTTTAACAGTAAATTTAGCTGTAGAGACCAGTGTCGGGCAGCTGCTGCCAAGGCAAATAAAATCATGGGGGGCATCAATGCATTTCTTAGCAAAAGAATCCCCCAAAAGTGGAAAGATTACATTTATTTATTTCACTCCACAGATAATTTTGTTTTTGTTTGTGTAATAAAATGAGTGATGTCATTACAAAGTACAATTGTTGGTGCAGAAACCAACCTCATATGAGTCTGTAGGTTGAAAATGTAAAGACTTCTAGCTATTAAAGGGGTACATATTTTTCTTTTTTAAATCCGACCCAGGCATTAACAAAAAAAAAAAACCTTTTACTTACCTCCTGCCACTCCCTTAGCGCCTCCAGTATCACCGTCATGGCCTCCGCACCAATTCTCTTTCTGGTGCTGGAAGTGAACATGTCAGACTGCAGCTCAGCTAATCATCAGCTTCAGTCAGTGATTTACTGTGTGGGGCATATTGAGCCCCACAAATGACTGGTGCCGGTGGGTTCTGGGGGCCTATTGGGACCTTCGTGGGGTGATGCTAACATGATGGCCAGAGGTCCTTTATCTCGGGAATTGTGTGTTAAAGGGGTACTCTGCCCCTAGACATCTTATCCCCTATCCAAAGGATGTCTGATTGTGGGGGTCCGCAGCACCAGGACCCCCGCGATCTCTGCTGCGGCCCCCCCAGACATCCGGTGCTCAGAGAAAACATTGCTTCATGCCGGGTGACTGGCGATGCGGGGCAGAGGCTCGAAACGTCACAGTCACACCACCAGTCCCTCAATGCAAGTCTATGGGAGGGGGCGTGATGGCCGCCACGCCCCTTCCCATAGACTTGCATTGAGGGGGCGTTGCCATGACATCACAAGTGGGGCGTGACTGTGATGTCATGAACCTCCAGAGCTGCACCTGATGCTCTAAATGAACGCAGGGTGCAGCAGGTAGATTGCGGGCGTCCCCATGGCGGGACCCCCGCGATCATCTTATCCCCTATCTTTTGGATAGAGGATAAGATGTCTAGGGGCGGAGTACTCCTTTAACATATGTACGTTTTCTTTTTATGGTGCTTTTTTTTTTTTTTTTTTTTTTACTTGAGCCCCTGCCCTCCAAAATGTCTGTGCACGTCCCTGACTCCCAGCATGCACTGGCACTCCCACCTGACATGCTTCCCCTTAGAGCAGTGGTCTCCACACTGTGGACCTCCAGATTTTGCCAAACTAAAACTCCCATCATGCCAGGACGGCCAACAGCTGGGATTTGTAGTTTTTCTCAACAGCTGGAAGTCCACAGCTTAGAGACAACTGTCCTAGAACAACAGTATTCCCCAAGCTGTGGCTCTCCAGCTGTTGCAAAACTACAACTCCCAGCATGCCCTGGCTCCCCCCTATAACCTAAGTGTCCCACCTGCGGCCCTCCAGCTGTTACAAAACTACAACTCCCATTACGCAAAGGCTTTATCCCTTCCTCTAGGTAAGTGGTCTCCAAACTTGGAACCTCCAGCTGTTTCAAACCTACAAATCCCAGGTTGGCCAGACAGCCAGCAGCTGTACGGGCTCGCTGGGATTTGTAGTTTTGAAGCAGCTGGAGGATCACAGTCTGGAGACCACTGCTCTAGGCCACCAGTGTTCCCCAACCCACGACTCTCGCTCTGTTGCAGAACTACAACTCCCATCATTCCCATTTTCGTTCTGTCACAAAGTCCATCGAAATGTCTTCCAATAAAAAAAGCGAAGCGCCTGGCGTTACTTTGGTCCATTTATACTCAATAAGATCTGTCCAGCTCATTTGTCAGTCATTTCACTATTCACAATCGTACATAAAAACGCAAGTGTGAACGGCGGCCAATAACATGGACAATGGTGACCGGTCATAACTCACTGGTGGAAACATATCACAGATCTATGTGTCACTTCACCCATAACATGGAACCATTTATGTGACATACCTGCACATTACCGCACATGAACCGTTCACACTCTGCGGTACCGCCCCTCCCCAGTCTGGGCCTCTCGGTTTCCTCACCGGCCTACAGCACGGCCAGGAGCAGGAGCTTCCCGACACCACCGGAGCCTCCTGCCTTCCTCTACCAGCAAACCGGAAGTGGTCCGCCGCCTAACTCCTTCCCCCTCCTGCCGCGGCTGTGTCACCGGTAATCACACGCACTTCCGGCGGCGCAGCCGTCTCCATGGTAACGCGTCTACAGCGACCGCCATTCATTTGTTATTTGGAGGTGCAGAGCAGGTGAGGCGAGGGGGTCGCGGGGCCACTATACTATAGCTGCGGAACACGTCACCGCCATGGGGCCCCACAATGACAGGGGCCCCAGCTGTGCACTCCTCCAGCTTCCTGATTGTAGAGCAAGACAATTTTTCTGCAGCCACCACTAGGGGCGCTGTGTGCACACAGGTTTATCCCCGTCCATTGAGTGTCATTGGTAACTGTATAAATTCCTTTGCCCAGAGCTCCCCCTAGAGGCGGCTGCAGGTAATTGCTGCCCTTTTTCTGCACTGTGTGAATGGAAGCTTCCTGATGCAGCGATTTATTTATTTGTTGTACAATAACTTTTATTTTTTATGTGTGCGTGAAAGCAAACTAAGTGGGATAAAAACATGCTTTCCCATTAAAGGGGTACTGGTGCCAGAAAGTTAAACAGATTTGTAAATTACTTCTATTTAAAAATCTTAATCCTTCCAGTACTTATCAGCTGCTGTATACTACAGAAGTAGTTCTTTTCCTTTTTTAAATGTATTTTCTGTCGTCCACAGTGCTCTCTGCTGACACCTCTGTCCATGTCAGGAACTGTCCAGAGCAGGAGAAAATCCCCATAGCAAATCTCTCCTGCTCCGGACAGAGGTGTCAGCAGAGAGCAATAGAAATTCAAAAAGAAAAGAACTTCCTCTGTATTGTACAGCAGCTGATAAGTACTGGAAGGATTAAAAGGATTCAGATTTTTTAATAGAAGTAATTTACAAATCTGTTTAACTTTCTGGCACCAGTTGATTAACGGAGTACCTCTTTAAGTAATTACAGACACAGCGTTTTTATAAAAAAAAAAATATATATATATATATATATATATATATATATATATATATGTGGGGGGAGGGGGGAGCTGGGAACCAGTAGGGAAATATGAAACACCAGACCTACATGGCAGTCTTTTTTGGGGGGCATTTTAACCCCTTAAGGACCAGGCCAATTTTCACTGTAGGACCAGAGCGTTTTTTGCACATCTGACCACTGTCACTTTAAGAATTAATATCTCTAAAACGCTTTTACCGAATATTCTGATTCTGAAATTGTTTTTTCGTGACATATTCTACTTTATTTTGGTGGTAAATTTTCGGCGTTACTTGCATCCTTTTTTGGTGAACAATCCCCAAATTTCATGAAAATGTTGAAAATTTTGCATTTTTCTAACTTTGAAGCTCTCTGCTTGTAAGGAAAATGGATATTCCCAATAAATTTTATTTTTCTTCACAAACACAATATGTCCACTTTATGTTGGCCTCATAAAATGGACATATTTTTACTTTTTTTTAAAAATTAGAGGGCTTCAAAGTAGAGCAGCAATCTTCAAAAAATTCATGAAAATTGCTAAATCTGAAGGGACAGATGTTACAGAACTACAACTCCCAGCATGCCTGGGCAGTCTAGGCATGCTGAGAGCTGTAGTTTTGCAACATCTGGAGGGTCACAGTTTGGGCACCACTGTAACAGTGGTCCCCAAACTGTGACCCTCCAGATGTTGCAAAACTACAACTCCCAGCATGCCCAGACAGACTTTGTCTGGGAGTTGCAGTTTGGCCTTCCTAGTGGTTGCCACAGTAAAGATCACATTACTTTCACTTTCATTTCTCCCCCCCCCCCCTCCCACGTCCCTTCCCTACCTGAGCCAGGATCAAGCAGTCTCCAGCGACGATCAGCTGTTCCCAGGCATCTTCTCCTGCAGGTACCGACCTCCATCTTCTCCCCATGTTCCCCGTGACATCCAGGGGTGGGCAGAACGGGGGGTTGCCATGGCAACCCACTGTCCTGCTCTGCCATTGGTCAGAATCAGTTCTGACCAATAGCAGGGCATAGGAGGAGATTGCAGCACTGCGACCTCACTCCTACCCTGCAAGATGATCGGGGCTGTCCCTGACAGGTCAGATCATCACTATTTTCCGGGCTGATCGGGTCACCAGAGACCCGATCAGCCCGGAATAGCAGAAAATTGCATGTCTGAATTAACATGCGTTTTTCTGTGATCGCCGACATGGGGGGGGGGGGGGGGGGGGTCTCAGGACGTTGCGCGGAGGGATGCGAAATTCCCACGGACGTATGAGTACGTGCCTGGTCCTTAAGGGGTCAAGGTTCAATGACAGCATGCTCCCGGTTTTGAAAGAAAAAAAAAACACAAAAACTGCATTGTGGAGGAGAAAATGAGAGGGAAGTTTTTTTGTGTTTTTTTTTTTTGCAGGCCAAAAGTTTTGCATCAAAATCGGCAATTTTTGCGCCAAATTTTAAATCCCGGAAAATTCTTTTGGAAGAATCTCATGTAATATCCCATAATTAAATCCAAACATTCCATAACAATGTGGATAAAACATGACTGGGGTTAAAGGGGTATTCCAGGAAAAAACTTTTTATATATATATATATATATATATATATATATATATAATCAACTGGATCCAGAAAGTTATACAGATTTGTATATTACTTCTATTAAAAAATCTTAATCCTTTCAATAATTATCAGCTTCTAAAGTTGAGTTGCTCTTTTCTGTCAGGCAACAGTGCTCTCTGCTGACATCTCTGCTTGTCTCGGGAACTGCACAGAGTAGAAGAGGTTTGCTATGGGGATTTGCTTCTAAACTGGGCGGTTCCAGAGACAGGTGTCATCAGAGAGCACTTAGACAGAAAAGAACAACTCCACTTCAGCAGCTCATAAATACTGAAAGGATTAAGATTTTTTAATAGAAGTAATTTACAAATCTGTTTAACTTTCTGGAGCCAGTTGATATATATATATAAAAAAAAGTTTTTTTTTCTGGAATACCCCTTTAAAGACGAGTGCAAGTGCAGTGAATATAAAAAAAAAATTAAAAATGTAAAAAAATTTTTATTACCATTTGCCAATAATGAATATAAATTTTTCAATAATAAAAATAAAAAATACATTTAAAAAAAAGACTATTTTTGTGAATTCTTCACCAGCAAAGTGCTGGTGTATAATTTTTGATGTAAAATGGACGGTCGCCAATTATAAAAATTATGTAAAGCATGACATTTACATAATCACGCCCACTTTTGCAAAACTGGCGTGACTAGTGTAAACCTTGGATCATTCTCATGTAAACACTTTGAATATCTGATGGAAAATTTTTCATGCCAACATTTTGGCGCGAAACATGACATTTTCGAGGTGAAGTGTTTGGAATATGTCCCCACTGTTCGGATAAGACTGCAGTAAATTCTCTCTATATATGTGTTTGTTTTGTGGGGCGGGGCTTGGTTCGTGTCCCCGACCATTACGGAATCGATGTTGTCAATGGGTGGGATGTCGTTGGCGCTGAACGCGTCCTCCTCGGTGATGTTGTCGCTGACATTCGCATTGTTCTTATTCGCTCTTCAGGCGTCGTTGTGAAGAAGAAGGGATGGAGGGGTTAAGTCCTCAGACCCGTGACAACCCGGTGCTGCGGTGCGTTCTGGAGGGAAATGCGGACGCTCTACAATCCGTCTTTGAGGATCCGGCAGATGATCAGCAGGAGATCTGCAGCAGATTCCTTATAGAAGAAGATCTTCTGGGGAGGACCCCCCTGTTCCTGGCCTGTATATTGGGCCGCACAGAGGTGGTGAAGGTGTTGGTGAAATATGGAGCCGATGTGAACCAACAAACCGCACGAGGTACCGGCCTGCGTGTGTCCTCAACATATAGGGGGAGATTTATCAAAACCTGTGCAGAGGAAAAGTTGCCCAGTTGCCCATAGCAACCAATCAAATTGCTTCTTTCATTTTTAACAAGGCCTCTGCAAAATGAAAGAAGCCATCTGATTGGTTGCTATGGGCAACTGGGCAACTTTTCCTTTCCACAGGTACATTGTATATACTCTATGTAGCCTTCATATTAGCCCAGTGCTTCCCAAACAGTGTGCCTCCAGCTGTTGCAAAACTACAACTCCCAGCATGCCCGGACAGCCAAGGGCTGTCCGGGCATGCTGGGAGTTGTAGTTTTGCAACAGCTGGAGGCACCCTGGTTGGGAAGCACTATATTAGCCCCATCTACTTCCTCAGTAATCACAGCAGCCACATCTACATCCCCAGTAGTCACAGCAGCCACATCTACATCCCCAGTAGTCACAGCAGCCACATCTACATCCCCAGTAGTCACAGCAGCCACATCTACATCCCCAGTAGTCACAGCAGCCCCATCTACATCCCCAGTAGTCACAGCAGCCCCATCTACATCCCCAGTAGTCACAGCAGCCACATCTACATCCCCAGTAGTCACAGAAGCCACATCTACATCCCCAGTAGTCACAGCAGCCACATCTACATCCCCAGTAGTCACAGCAGCCACATCTACATCCCCAGTAGTCACAGCAGCCACATCTACATCCCCAGTAGTCACAGCAGCCCCATCTACATCCCCAGTAGTCACAGCAGCCACATCTACATCCCCAGTAGTCACAGCAGCCACATCTACATCCCCAGTAGTCACAGCAGCCCCATCTACATCCCCAGTAGTCACAGCAGCCCCATCTACATCCCCAGTAGTCACAGCAGCCCCATCTACATCCCCAGTAGTCACAGCAGCCACATCTACATCCCCAGTAGTCACAGCAGCCACATCTACATCCCCAGTAGTCACAGCAGCCACATCTACATCCCCAGTAGTCACAGCAGCCACATCTACATCCCCAGTAGTCACAGCAGCCACATCTACATCCCCAGTAGTCACAGCAGCCACATCTACATCCCCAGTAGTCACAGCAGCCACATCTACATCCCCAGTAGTCACAGCAGCCACATCTACATCCCCAGTAGTCACAGCAGCCACATCTACATCCCCAGTAGTCACAGCAGCCACATCTACATCCCCAGTAGTCACAGCAGCCCCATCTACATCCCCAGTAGTCACAGCAGCCACATCTACATCCCCAGTAGTCACAGCAGCCACATCTACATCCCCAGTAGTCACAGCAGCCACATCTACATCCCCAGTAGTCACAGCAGCCCCATCTACATCCCCAGTAGTCACAGCAGCCACATCTACATCCCCAGTAGTCACAGCGGCCACATCTACATCCCCAGTTGTCACAGCGGCCACATCTACATCCCCAGTAGTCACAGCGGCCACATCTACATCCCCAGTAGTCACAGCAGCCCCATCTACATCCCCAGTAGTCACAGCAGCCACATCTACATCCCCAGTAGTCACAGCAGACACATCTACATCCCCAGTAGTCACAGCAGCCACATCTACATCCCCAGTAGTCACAGCAGCCACATCTACATCCCCAGTAGTCACAGCAGCCACATCTACATCCCCAGTAGTCACAGCAGCCCCATCTACATCCCCAGTAGTCACAGCAGCCCCATCTACATCCCCAGTAGTCACAGCAGCCACATCTACATCCCCAGTAGTCACAGCAGCCCCATCTACATCCCCAGTAGTCACAGCAGCCACAGCTACATCCCCAGTAGTCACAGCAGCCACATCTACATCCCCAGTAGTCACAGCAGCCACATCTACATCCCCAGTAGTCACAGCAGCCACATCTACATCCCCAGTAGTCACAGCAGCCACATCTACATCCCCAGTAGTCACAGCAGCCACATCTACATCCCCAGTAGTCACAGCAGCCCCATCTACATCCCCAGTAGTCACAGCAGCCCCATCTACATCCCCAGTAGTCACAGCAGCCACAGCTACATCCCCAGTAGTCACAGCAGCCCCATCTACATCCCCAGTAGTCACAGCAGCCACATCTACATCCCCAGTAGTCACAGCAGACACATCTACATCCCCAGTAGTCACAGCAGCCCCATCTACATCCCCGGTAGTCACAGCAGCCACATCTACATCCCCAGTAGTCACAGCAGCCACATCTACATCCCCAGTAGTCACAGCAGCCATATCTACATCCCCAGTAGTCACAGCAGCCACAGCTACATCCCCAGTAGTCACAGCAGCCACAGCTACATCCCCAGTAGTCACAGCAGCCACATCTACATCCCCAGTAGTCACAGCAGACACATCTACATCCCCAGTAGTCACAGCAGACACATCTACATCCCCAGTAGTCACAGTAGCCCCCATCTACATCCCCAGTAGTCACAGCTAGCCCTCTGTCCTGTTACATCAGGAGTAACACTATTCTACCCCTCATTAGTCATATCAGGACCCCCCATCGCAGTAATATCAGGAACAGGAAAGGGAAGATGATCCTCAATAGGCGCAATAAACAGCAGTAAAGGAGATTTCAATGGTCATCCATCGTTCATATAAAGATATTTATTGAGCACACAATGGCAACGCGTTTCTTGCCCGGATCGGGCACTTCCTCAGGCAAATGTGCATGTACAAACATTAAAATGGCAGCAACTTAAATAGGCAGGGATACGCAACTATTCAAAGGTCAAATTAATTAGGCTATTCAGGAACGCTAGTAACTAGACCAGCCGTAGTAAAAAGCACACGTATCAACTTAGTGATTTAGATAATTTACATAAAACAAACTTTATCATAAAATAATTTGTCTTTAAAGGAAAGAAACATATACAGTAGTTGGATTTAGTAGGTTTGCAGCTTGTAGTGTTGCGCTGCAGTATCCTAATAGGAGAATATGGTTCAGTATTTGGAGATATCTGCTGAAAACTCACAGGACTTGTTGGGTGAATGATCAGCAGAAGCCCTGTGTTAGGTATCAATGAGTAAATCGCTATTTTGTTGCATGGTGAGTTTCACTCACCACCGCTGTCTGGATCGGCTATGTTGGACAGAATGATGTCTATTGACCGATTACACTAAATATTATACAGAAAAGATGTGTAATGTCTAGAACCATCTTACACATAGGCAGCCGCAGCCTTTGTGTTTAGATACAGGGATACATCCTGCACAATGATGTGATGTGCAGACGGTTCAGCTGCATAGGGGCTCAGCATGTGAGGGGCCCGGCGCCCTTTTGGGCTGTCCGCCTCCCCTGATGTGACACAGATACACACTCTCTAGTACAGTGGTCTTCAACCTGCGGACCTCCAGATGTTCCAAAACTACAACTCCTAGCATGCCCAGACAGCCGTTGGCTGTCCGGGCATGCTAGGAGTTGTAGTTTTCCAACATCTAGAGGTCCGCAGGTTGAAGACCACTGCTCTAGTATCTGTACCAGGAGTAGCCAGCCCGCGGCCGCCGCTTTAAAACTGATGGCCAGCAGTACTTACATTCAGAACTGACAGGGACAGTTTGTGTGCCGGCCGCCCGCTCCATGGCTGCCGGTGGCCCGTGGTGCCGCTTTACTGTCCGGTGCGTCCGTCCCACATCAATGTCACTCACTTTACACCTGCAGTCAGGAGTCCGGGCAGCTGCCCAGTGAGTGACACTCAGCAGCTGATTACAGACTGGAGGTGCACAGCCGATACTTACACTTACTTCTATGCTGTGCACCTCCAGTCTTCTTCCTGTATCATCAGGTCAGAGAGGAGAGGTCAAAGGCTATCAAAGCTAGAGCTGCCTGTGACACTGTCCCGTGCCCTCCTCCTCTTCATCACCGCTGCATTTCCTCCCGGCTTCTGACCCTGAATGGAGGGCGTGAGGTATGTTAGGAAACTGTATGAGGTTAGTGTGTTTACATTGGTCTCCAAACTTTGGACCTCCTGCTTTTCCAAACTACAACCCCCAGCATGCCTGGACAGTCTTTGGCTCTATGGGCATGCAGGGAGTTGTAGTTTTGCAGCAGCTGGAGTTCCACAGTGGGGTGACCACTGGTGTATTATATAAGTTCATGTAAGGGCCCAAGTAATACTTGTATGAGTATGAATGTGTGTGTGTGTCTGTCTGTGTGCTGTGGGGGGGGGGGGGGGGGCTATGCTACCTAATGTGGGGACTCTATGCTACCTAATGTGGGGAAACTATGCTACCTAATGTGGGGAAACTGCTACCTAACGTGGGGAAACTATGCTACCTAATGTGGGGAAACTATGCTACCTAATGTGGGGAAACTAGGCTACCTAATGTGGGGAAACTATGCTACTTAATGTGGTGAAACTATGCTACCTAATGTGGGGGAAACTATACTACCTAATGCTGCAGATTAATGTGAGTTGCAGTGGAATTTTAAGGCATAGTACTTACATAGTATACACTTAATTGTTATTGTGCCTGTATAATATATTACACTTTATTATACACTGCTCAAAAAAATAAAGGGAACACTGCGATAACACGTCCTAGATCTGAATGAATGAACTAATCGTATGAAATACTTTCGTATTTACATAGTTGAATGCGCTGACAACAAAATCACACAAAAATTATCAATGGAAATCAAATGTATCAACTCCCTCCACGTGCCCGTATGACCTCCCTACAACGCCTGGGCATGCTCCTGATGAGGTGGAGGATGGTCTCCTGAGGGATGTCCTCCCAGACCTGGACTAAAGCATCTGCCAACTCCTGGACAGTCTGTGGTGGATGGAGCGAGACGTCCCAAATGTGCTCAATCGGATTCAGGGTAACGGGCGGGCCAGTCCATAGCATCAATGCCTTCCTCTTGCAGGAACTGCTGACACACTCCAGCCACATGAGGTCTAGCATTGTCTTGTATTAGGAGGAACCCAGGGCCAACCGCACCAGCATATGGTCTCACAAGGGGTCTGAGGATCTCATCTCGGTACCTAATGTCAGTCAGGCTACCTCTGGCAAGAACATGGAGGGCTGTGCGGCCCCCCAAAGAAATGCCACCCCACACCATTACTGACCCACTGCAAAACCAGTCATGCTGGAGGATGGTGCAGGCAGCAGAACGTTCTCCACGGCGTCTCCAGACTCTGTCACATGTGTTCAGTGTGAACCTGCTTTTATCTGTGAAGAGCACAGGGCACCAGTGGCAAAATTGACAATCTTGGTGTTCTCTGGCAAATGCCAAACATCCTGCACGGTGTTGGGCTGTAAGCACAACCCCCAATTGTGGACGTCGGGCCCTCATACCACCCTCATGGAGTCTGTTTCTGACCGTTTGAGTGGAGATTGCTGGAGGTCATTTTGCAGGGCTCTGGCAGTGCTCCTATTTGCACAAAGGCGGAGGTAGCCGTTCTGCTGCTGGGTTGTTGCCCTTCTATGGCCTCCTCTACGTCTCCTGATATACTGCCTGTCTCCTGGTAGCGCCTCCATGCTCTGGACACTACGCTGACAGACACAGCAAACCTTCTTGCCACAGCTCGCATTGATGTGCCATCCTGGATGAGCTGCACTACCTGAGCCACTTGTGTGGGTTGTAGACTCCGTCTCATGCTACCACTAGAGTGAAAGCACCGCCAGCATTCAAAAGTGACCAAAACATCAGCCAGGAAGCATAGGAACTGAGAAGTGGTCTGTGGTCACCACCTGCAGAACCACTCCTTTATTGGGGGTGTTTTGCTAATTGCCTATAATTTCCACCTGTTGTCTGTTCCATGTGAAATTGATTGTCAATCAGTGTTCTTCCTGAGTGGACAGTGGGATTTCACAGAAGTGTCCTTGACCTGGAGTTACATTGTGTTGTATAAGTGTTCCCTTTATTTTTTTGAGCAGTTTTATTTATTGAGCGGTGTTATTTTTTGAGCGGTGTTATTTTTTTGAGCAGTGTTATTTATTGAGCAGCGTTATTTATTGAGTAGTGTTATTTATTGAGCAGTGTTATTTATTGAGCAGTGTTATTTATTGAGCAGTGTTATTTTTTGAGCAGTGTTATTTATTGAGCAGTTTTATTTATTGAGCAGTGTTATTTATTGAGCAGTGTTATTTATTGAGTAGTGTTATTTATTGTGCAGCGTTATTTATTGAGCAGCGTTATTTATTGAGCAGCGTTATTTATTGAGCAGTGTTATTTATTGAGCAGTGTTATTTTTTGAGCAGTGTTATTTATTGAGCAGTTTTATTTATTGAGCAGTGTTATTTATTGAGCAGTGTTATTTATTGAGCAGTGTTATTTATTGAGCAGTGTTATTTTTTGAGCAGTGTTATTTATTGAGCAGTGTTATTTATTGAGCAGTGTTATTTATTGAGCAGTATTATTTATTGAGCAGTGTTATTTATTGAGCAGTGTTATTTTATTGAGCAGTGTTATTTATTGAGCAGTGTTATTTATAGAGCAGTGTTATTTATTGAGCAGTGTTATTTATTGGGCAGTTTTATTTATTGAGCAGTGTTATTTATTGGGCAGTTTTATTTATTGAGTAGTGTTATTTATTGAGCAGTTTTATTTATTGAGCAGTTTTATTTATTGAGCAGTGTTATTTATTGAGCAGTGTTATTTATTGAGCAGTGTTATTTATTGAGCAGTGTTATTTATTGAGCAGTGTTATTTATTGGGCAGTGTTATTTATTGAGCAGTGTTATTTATTGAGCAGTGTTATTTATTGGGCAGTGTTATTTATTGAGCAGTGTTATTTATTGGGCAGTGTTACTTATTGAGCAGTGTTATTTATTGGGCAGTGTTATTTATTGAGCAGTGTTATTTATTGGGCAGTGTTATTTATTGAGCAGTGTTATTTATTGGGCAGTGTTATTTATTGGGCAGTGTTATTTATTGAGCAGTGTTATTTATTGGGCAGTGTTATTTATTGAGCAGTGTTATTTATTGGGCAGTGTTATTTATTGAGCAGTGTTATTTATTGGGCAGTGTTATTTATTGGGCAGTGTTATTTATTGAGCAGTGTTATTTATTGAGCAGTGTTATTTATTGGGCAGTGTTATTTATTGAGCAGTGTTATTTATTGAGCAGTGTTATTTATTGAGCAGTGTTATTTATTGAGCAGTGTTATTTATTGAGCAGTGTTATTTATTGAGCAGTGTTATTTATTGAGCAGTGTTATTTTTTTGAGCAGTGTTATTTATTGAGCAGTGTTATTTATTGAGCAGTGTTATTTATTGAGCAGTGTTATTTATTGAGCAGTGTTATTTATTGAGCAGTGTTATTTATTGAGCAGTGTTATTTTTTGAGCAGTGTTATTTATTGAGCAGTGTTATTTATTGGGCAGTGTTATTTTTTGAGCAGTGTTATTTATTGAGCAGTGTTATTTATTGAGCAGTGTTATTTTTTGAGCAGTGTTATTTTTTGAGCAGTGTTATTTATTGAGCAGTGTTATTTATTGAGCAGTGTTATTTTTTGAGCAGTGTTATTTATTGAGCAGTGTTATTTATTGGGCAGTGTTATTTTTTGAGCAGTGTAATTTATTGAGCAGTGTTATTTTTTGGGCAGTGTTATTTATTGAGCAGTGTTATTTATTGAGCAGTGTTATTTATTGAGCAGTGTTATTTATTGAGCAGTGTTATTTATTGAGCAGTGTTAATTATTGAGCAGTGTTATTTATTGAGCAGTGTTAATTATTGAGCAGTGTTATTTATTGAGCAGTGTTATTTATTGAGCAGTGTTATTTATTGAGCAGTGTTATTTATTGAGCAGTGTTATTTATTGAGCAGTGTTATTTATTGGGCAGTGTTATTTTTTGAGCAGTGTTATTTATATAGCAGTGTTATTTATTGAGCAGTGTTATTTTTTGAGCACTGTTATTTATTGAGCAGTGTTATTTATTGGGCAGTGTTATTTATTGAGCAGTGTTAATTATTGAGCAGTGTTATTTTTTGAGCAGTGTTATTTTTTGAGCAGTGTTATTTATTGAGCAGTGTTATTTATTGAGGAGTGTTATTTATTGAGCAGTGTTATTTATTGAGCAGTGTTATTTATTGAGCAGTGTTATTTATTGAGCAGTGTTATTTATTGGGCAGTGTTATTTTTTGAGCAGTGTTATTTATTGAGCAGTGTTATTTATTGGGCAGTGTTATTTATTGAGCAGTGTTATTTATTGAGCAGTGTTATTTATTGAGCAGTGTTATTTATTGAGCAGTATTTTTTATTGAGCAGTGTTATTTATTGAGCAGTGTTATTTATTGGGCAGTGTTATTTATTGAGCAGTGTTATTTATTGAGCAGTGTTATTTATTGAGCAGTATTTTTTATTGAGCAGTGTTATTTATTGAGCAGTGTTATTTATTGAGCAGTGTTATTTATTGGGCACTGTACATCCTGCACAATGATGTGATGTAGAGAGCAGTATACACTTCATTGTTTTTGTGCCTGTATAATATATTATACCTCATAATACATCATGCACTGCGGGTTGTGACACGGATGTGGCTGGTGCGTTTTTCAGTGTTTTCACGCTGTGTACTTTACTGGAGGTGGACAGAGGCTGTGAAGAAGCTAAGGACTAGCGAAACAATTGTTGCCTGTGCATTCTCACCTGCGTTGGAATAAAGTCGAATAGATCGTACAGAGTGCCTCCGTGCTGTTTTTCCTTTTGAGTTGTATGTCCTTCTCCTTTAGACTCCTCTGTCTCCTTTAGACTCCTCTTTCCCCTTCCAGACCCCTTTGTCCCCTACAGACTCCTCTGTCCTCTTTCAGACTCCTCTGTCTCCTTTCGACTCATCTGTCTCCTTTAGACTCCTCTGTCCCCTCCAGACTTCTCTGTCCTCCCTCCAGACTTCTTTGTCCCCATTAAAACTCCTCTGCCCCCCTCCCAACTCCTCTTTCCCCTCCAGACCCTTCTGCTCCCCTTCCAGACCCCTCTGTCTTCCTCTAGGTATCTCTGTATCTGTCTAGGCCCCTTTGTCCTTCTCTAGACCCCTCCAGACCCCTCTCTATCTCTCTAGTCCCCTCTATTCTCCTTCAGACCCCACTGTCCCCCTCCAAAGACCTCTGTGTCTTTTGTCCCATGAGAATAAAATGATCATCATGCCCCATTTCCCCCACATTATCTGATATCAGTGACTATGCTCATAAATGTTCCTTTCCTCTTGAGACGTCCGTACACATCAGCTGTCAATCAGTCCAGAGCTAAGAATCCATTTCAGAGGAAAAAGGGGTTTAAGATTCTGCCATACAACAGGCTTAACCCTTCTTTCCCAAAACAAATGCCATTGAGGACGGTCAGGAGGCCCCGTACACATTAGAACATCTTTCTTAAATTGAGTTTGTATGACCTTTATTGAATGTGTATGGTCAACTTTATTTATACCGAATTTCAATAGGTTCGGTATTGGCCTTTTTGCTGATGACACAAATATTTGTACCAGGGTTGAGGTACCTGGATGGAGATGCCAAATGTAAAATAATTGTGGTAAACTAGAGGAATGGTCAGAACTCTGGACACTGACAATTAAAGGGGTACTCCTGTATTTTTTTATTTGACTATGCTACAGGTCTGTAAAGTTAGTGTAGTTCATAATATAGTGCCTGTACCTGTGTTTCATAGTTGTCTCGCAATTCTTATGTGATCTTGGGTGGAGCAATCACTGGGTGGGAGATCATTCTGCAAGAATTTGCAACATCTAGAGGCACCCTTGTTAGAGAACGCTGGGTTGTTGCATTGGAGGCAGCGCAGGTATGTTTCAATTGGTTGGGTGGGTGATGTTTGGGAGGGAGAAAAGTCACCTCACACTTAAAAACAAGGAATTATGGGGCTTGTTGTTTAAGAGAACGAACTCCAACAGGAAATAGCCAGTTCACAAAAAGATAGCCTTAGCTTTATGGTAATCCCACAATACAGCCATTTAGCCCCAGGACAAGCACAGATCCTTCCTAATAATGTCCATTACTGTCTGCCAGGTAAGGACTAAAATCACCTTATGGTGGAGAACCCCTTTAATGTGGATAAAAGCAAGATAATGCACCTGGGTCATAATAAACCAAAGGGCAGAATATAGAACATTTGAACACAATCCTGACCTCAGTATCTGAGGAGAGGGATTTAGGAGTAATTATTTCAGAAGACGTAAATGTAGACAGACAATGTAATAGAGCAGCAAGAAACGCTAACAGAATGCTTGGATGTATAGGGAGAGGTATTAGCAGTAGAGTTAAGTGCTCATGAGTGTATATGGAGAGGTATAAGAAGTAGAGAAAGGTGCGCATTGGTGTATAGGGAGCGGTATTAGCAGTAAAAAGAGGGAAGGTCTCATGGTGTATAGGGAGAGATATTAGCATTAGAGGGAAGTGACCATTGGTGTATAGAGAGAGGTATTAGCAGAACGGAAGAGGAACGTGCTAATGGGTGTATAGGGTGAGGTATTAGCAGTAAAAAGAGGGAAGTGATCATGGTTTTATAGGGAGAGGTATTAACAGTAGAGAGGGAAGTACTCATAGGTGTAAAGGGTGAGGTATTAGCAGTAGAGAGGAATGTGCTCATGGGTGTATAGGAAGAGGTATTAGCAGTAACAGGGAAAATGCTAATAGGTCTAAAGGGAGAGGTATTATCAGTAGAAAGGGGAGTGCTCATGGGTGTGTAGGGAGTGGTATTAGCAGTAAAGTGAAGTGCTCATGGGTGTATAGGGAGAGGTATTAGCAGTAGAGAGGGAAGTATTCATGGGTGTGTAAGGAGAGGTATTAGCAGTAGAGGGAAGTGCTCATGGGTGTATAGTGAGAGGTATTAGCAGTAGAGGGAAGTGCTCATGGGTGTATAGTGAGAGGTATTAGCAGTAGAGAGAGAAGTGCTCATGCAAGTGTAGGGAGAGGTATTAGCAGTAGAGGAAAGTGCTCATGGGAGTATAGGGAGAGATATTAGCAGTAGAGGGAAGTGCTCATGGGTGTATAGGAAGAGATATTAGCAGTAGAGAGAAGTGCTCATGCCACTGTACAGAACACTGGTGAGGCCTCACTTGGAGTATTGTGCACAGGCCGTATCTCCAGAAGGATATAGATATTCTAGAGAGAGTTCAGAGAAGATACTAAACTAGTACATGGATTGCAGGAGAAAACTTATCAGGAAAGGTTACAGGACCTTAACATGTATAGAAGAAAGAAGAGACAGAGGGATATGATAGAGACTTTATATACATAAAGGGAATCAACACGGTAAAGGAGGAGATTAATATAGAAGAAAAACTACCACATAGCTGTACCACATTGGACATAGTGTTATATAGAGGCCATAGTGTTATATAGAGGACATAGTGTTATATAGAGGACATAGTGTTATATAGAGGACATCGTGTTATATAGAAGGGAAAAGTTTCTGCAGTAATATCAGGAAGTATTACTTTACTGAGAGAGTAGTGGATGCATGGAATAGCCTTCCTGCAGAAGTGGTCGCTGCATATACAGTGAATAAGTTTAAGCATGGATGGGATAAGCATAAGGCTATCCTTCATATAAGATAGGTATAAGCATAAGACTATCCTTCATATAAGATAGGGATAAGCATAAGGCTATCCTCCATATAAGATAGGGATAAGCATAAGGCTATCCTTCATATAAGATAGGGATAAGCATAAGGCTATTCTTCATATAAGATAGGGATAGGTATAAGGCTATCCTTCATATAAGATAGGGATAAGCGTAAGGCTATCCTTCATATAAGATAGTGGTTTTTGATGAGATGCAGATTATTGGGCAGACTAGATGGGCAGATTGGTTCTTATTTGCCAACACACTCTATGAGGGACATGTATCATTATTTGTGTATGGTAGAAGCAGTTTACCCCTTTTGCCGAATTCTAAATTATGTTCAGATGCGCTAAATTTATCAATCAAACGCAATGAGTTTCATAAATTGCGGGTAAATATAGTCATCTCCTGAATCCACTCTATGGAAAATAAAATTGATGATTTAGAGCATCTTGCTGCGTGCAGTTGGCTTATATTTGCGCAAGATTTCTGCGGGTAAATGAAATGTACACAGTTAATAAATTCGTGCTTACTAAATATGTCACTCCATGGTACACCGAAACCTACACATCTGGAGGACATGCTCCACCAGAATGTGCGCAAAACAACAGCTTATGCAAAATGTAAACACAAAACGAGGGTAAAATCTTTGATACATGTCCCTCCATGTTCTGGACCTTCCAATCTGCTGACCGCCTTCTTTCATGTCACTCTGTTGTAGTCTTCACTATAATAATAATAGATCCATGTTCATAAACTTCATTAAAGGGGTACTCCGGTGGAAAACTTTTTTTTTTTAATGAACTGGAGCCAGAAAGTTAAACAGATTTGTAAATTAGAAAAAGGACGGAGAGGCTCCTGCGGAAAGTTTAACTAGAATGACCCGGGCAACTCAAACTAACACCTGTACCCAAGGTGTCTGAAAAGAGAGTACTAGACAAAAAGAATTTTTGAGGCTCAAGGTCTTTGGATAAGGAACACACTTGTTGGTTAAAATATATGAAATATTTATTAATTAATTAATTACTATCAACTGATAGTCCGGGATCACAGGGCCCTTGTAAATCCACGGAATCAGAAGATTCATAAAAATTATAAAATCATAAAATTCATCTGTATATTCATAAAATAAAATTATATATATCTATAGATGTATAAGACCACTGAAAAGGGTAGCAGCTATTTCAAATCGGCACTCTGGATAGTAATTGTATAAATAATGTCCATCAAAGTGCTAGTGCAGTCCTGAAAATATATAACACAGTCTATCACAGTTATAAATGTCCTTTCAAGACAGTAAAGTGGCAGTAGAATAATATTCAGGTGTCTGTGGCTCCAGACTTAGATGTCGCTCTGTATGTTATATAGAGCAATCCTAGGATGCTGTATTCCACAGCGGTAAATTCAAACTATGCGCATAGTGTTTGGGAAAGGTTTAGCTCACCGGTCCTGATGCAATTCTCGGGAGGTAACTTTACCGTTCCTTGCTTGTCCTCAGCGATGTCAGGCAGCCGTATGTCCCCGCTCTCTGGCCTGAGAGCGCACCGCTGGAGTCTCTGCCGACTCCTATTTGCGCAATGTTAGCAGATGGTGGGCGATAGATACAGGGGTTGCTGCGCTTGCAAGGCAGGTAATCCAGGTAGCGTCCTCGTGTAGAGAGCGCGCGCTCCCGGTCTCTGACCGCGCGCTCAGAAATGTCCGTGTGATAGCTGATAATAGCTCTGGACTGCAAATGAGAGACATATGAGACCACTATCATCATTTGCAGTCCAGAGCTATTATCAGCTATCACACGGACATTTCTGAGCGCGCGGTCAGAGACCGGGAGCGCGCGCTCTCTACACGAGGACGCTACCTGGATTACCTGCCTTGCAAGCGCAGCAGCCCCTGTATCTATCGCCCACCATCTGCTAACATCGCGCAAATAGGAGTCGGCAGAGACCCCAGCGGTGCGCTCTCAGGCCAGAGAGCGGGGACAGACGGCTGCCTGACATCGCTGAGGACAAGCAAGGAACGGTAAAGTTACCTCCCGAGAATCGCATCAGGACCGGTGAGCTAAACCTTTCCCAAACACTATGCGCATAGTTTGAATTTACCGCTGTGGAATACAGCATCCTAGGATTGCTCTATATAACATACAGAGCGACATCTAAGTCTGGAGCCACAGACACCTGAATATTATTCTACTGTCACTTTACTGTCTTGAAAGGACATTCATAAGTGTGATAGACTTTGTTACATATTTTCAGGACTGCACTGGCACTTTGATGGACATTATTTATACAATTACTATCCAGAGTGCCGATTTGAAATAGCTGCTACCCTTTTCAGTGGTCTTATACATCTATAGATATATATAATTTTATTTTATGAATATACAGATTTGTAAATTATTTCTATAAAAAAATCTTAATCCTTTCAGTACTTTTTAGCAGCTGTTTGCTACAGAGGAAAATCTTAGTTTTTTTGAATTTCTTTTCTTTTCTGTTTTATTCCAGCATAGCTACATCCATGTATTTCATTTCTGTAACTGGGTCATGTGATCACCAGTCTGACCCACAGAAAATCAGAGCACCCGCCTGTGTGAGCTGCACGCAGCGCTGGAGGCTCCGAGCCTGAAGCCTCGCGACCACAGGGCTGGAGTATCGTGACGTTACGACTCCGCCCCAGGTGTGATGTCACACCCCGCCCCCTCAATGCAAGTCTATGGGACTTGCATTTAGGGGGCGGGGTGTGACATCACATGGGGGCCGAGTCGTGACGTCACGATACTCCGGCCCCGTGGTCGTGAGGCTTCAGACTCGGAAGCCTCCAGCGCTGCGTGCAGCTCACACAGGCGGGTGCTCTGATTTTCTGTGGGTCAGACTGGTGATCACATGACCCAGTTACAGAAATGAAATACATGGATGTAGCTATGCTGGAATAAAACAGATGGCGCTAAAGGACTAGTGATGGGGAACGTGCATGATATGGGCAAAAAAGAAACAACCTGGAGTGCTTCTTTAACAAGGAGAGCAGAGGTGACCGTCTTCTTGGCCGTCAAGGCCTCTTTAGCATATTTGGGACGAAGCTAATGGCACTAATAGCTCACAAACAGGGGGCCTAGAAAAACAATGCCCACATCTGTGTAACAGCGTCTCCTCCTAGATCAGTGGTCACCAACCTGCGGACCTCCAGATGTTGCAAAACTACAACTCCCAGCATGCCCGGACAGCCAACGGCTGTCCGGGCATGCTGGGAGTTGTAGTTTTGTAACATCTGGAGGTCCACAGGTTGGAGACCACTGTCCTAGATCATGGCGGCACATGGTTTTTCCCAGGACTACATATTGTTGGCCATCCTCATAAATGTCCCGTTCTCTTTACCTTTGCAGGATATTCTCCGTTGCATTGTGCTGCAGCTTGGAGTCAGGTGGATGTACTAAAGGCTCTTGTCGACTTAGAAGGGGACATATTTCTCCACAATTTCTGCGGCGAGAAGGCGAGTGACATCGCGACTAGATACGACAAGACAGAATGTGCGGATTTCCTGAAGTGGGCCGGTAAGTGGTGTTGTAAGGGCAGCGACAAATGTGTCATATTCTTCTAACATGGACTCTATAGGGGGAGATTTATCAAAACCTGTGCAAAGGAAAAGTTGACCAGTTGCCCCTAGCAACCAATCAGATCGCTTCTTTCATTTTTTTAAAAGGCCTGGGAAACATGAAAGAAGAGATCTCATTGGTTGCTATGGGCAACAAGTCAGCTTTTCCTCTGCACAGGTTTTGATAAATCCCCTGTGAACTCGGATAACCTGCGGCGGGTTCCAGGCACCATTAGAATGGCTGCGGTAAGTGCTGAGGACTGGAACGCCTCCTTGCTTCCCCTCCCATCCCTGTCCCTGCTTGATTGATAGTCAGCTGGAAGCCGAGCCCTGTTTTCAAATTTCACACCTGCACACGATTCCTATGCACAGCACAGGAACAAGATTAGGAAACAGGCCTCGGCTTCCAGCTGACTGTCAATCAAGCAGGGACAGGGATGGGAGGGGGAGCAAGGAAGCGTTCCAGTCCTCAGCAATTCAGGGATTTGGGAAACGCCTTTTTGACTCTTGGCACCAGAGAATAATAGAATTATTCTACATTATGGAAGCACAGACAGATATATGAGAGGCCCCAATGCGTCTCTTTGTCCTAAATACATCTAACAGTGTCAGCAGTTTGCATTATGAAGTGCAGATGACAGATTCCCTCTAAGAATTTCTAGCCGAAAAAAAAATTCTGACCGAAATTCCTATGTTTCGCATGCAGCAGAACAAGCTGGCGCTAGAACCGCTCAGGATTGCGCCATCTCCATAGACAGCAATGCATTTCCGAGTGGATTCCGTAGAAAGAATTGTCATGTTTTTTAGCAGCAGATGTTTCCGCCACGGAAATTCTGCCATGTGCACTGTGCAGCAGAAGCTCACTGAAAACAATGGGAGTCTGCTGCAGCAGAATTTCCGAGCAGAATTTTTCTGCCAGATTCTGCTCGGAAATTCCGCCGCGTGAATGGGGTCTAACAGGGCACTCAGATTTAGATATATGTTATGCGCCTATTTGGCATTTGTTGGCATCAGTCGGTTAAACGCACGCAGTCTTTAAAGGAGTACTCTGCCTGGAAAACATCTTATCCCTTATGATAGGGGATAAGATGTCTAATCATGGGGGGTCCCTCTGCTGGGGACCCCCGCAATCACCGGGCCAGCAGCGGCGGCATCCGGAACACGGAAGCTTGGAGCTTTTCTGTTTGCGTGGTCACACCACGCCCCCTCAATTCATGTCTGTGGGAGGAGGCGTGACAGCTAGTACGTAGCCGTCACTCCTCCTCCCATAAACATGAATGTAGGGGGCGTGGCAGCTGTAGTCGCCAGTCATCCGGCACGGAGCAGAGTTTGCTCCGTGCACCGGATAACTGGGGTGTCGCAGTTGTAATTGCGGGGGTCCCCAGCGGCAGGACCCCCGCAATTAGATATCCCATCCTTTGGATAGGGGGAGTATCCCTTTAAAGCAATGTTTCCCAACTAGTGTGCCTCCAGCTGTTGCAAAACTACAACTCCCAGCATGCCCGGACAGCCAAAGGCTGTCCGGGCATGCTGGGAGTTGTAGTTTTGCAACAGCTGGAGGCACACTGGTTGGGAAACTCTGCTTTAAAGGGATACTCCCCCTATCCTAAGCAAAGCATACTATATAATTGTGCCTCTCAGAGCCCTGAGCTGAGCCTGACTAGGATCGCAATTTTCACTGCAGAAATTCCGCCATGTACAGGATGCAGCAGAATCCCATTGAAAACAATCAGCGTCTGCTGCAATAGAATTTCCAAATTTAAGATTTTCCAGCCAGATTCCGGAGCCTTAGGGTTTCTCTAATGCTTCGGAAGTATTTGCTCTGTATATAAGCATGCACTACAAAAAGTTTTCGATTAATCCTCCTCACAAAATAAAGAGGGGAAAAAAGAAAGCCTATAATATAAGAAAGTCTCCATATATTTCGGAGCTCCGTAGTCCCCTCTATGCTGAGTATGCAGCCAGGGAATCAGCATATTTTGATCTGAAAATTTTGGAGGGATTTGGAGGTGAAAGAGTCCCTTTAAAAAGTCATCTGAATCGGTCTGCTACCTCCCTGATGAAGGAAACTGTTTGATTCCAAAACACGTCGGAGTAATTTTGACCCAGAGTGACATCACAACCCGGAGTGCGACTAATTAACAGCACTGATTGGTCCGGACGCCGCCAGCCAGGGCTGTCCCCCGCACAAGGCATATCGCACCAACGGAGAACTTAGAACTGCTATGGTGACGTTGGATTCCATTTCTTGACCTGATGACGCAAGGATAGCAGGTACTTTTTCTTCCAACTGGGAACATTATCCACATTTAGGATTGGTGCTTTTTATACATTCCAGTGACCTTCCACATAAACCCCTTAACAACAGTGGACGTAAATGTACGTCTTAACACACCATGACGTACATTAACATCCTGTACATGATGCGAGCACCGGACCAGTGCTCGCATCATGTACGGCAGGTCCCGGGTGCTGTCAGCAGCCATGGACCCGTCGGTACTGGCAGACATCAGCGATCGCACTGATGTCCACCATTAACCCCTCAGATGCTGTGTTCTATACAGAGGGATCCAATCATCCAACATGGCGGACGGAGGTCCCTTCGCATCCTCATGACGTCACGCCCCCTCCCATAGACTTGCCTTGAAGGGGTGGGGCATGATGTCATGAGGGGGCGGGGCTATGACATCACGAGCTCCCGGATGAGCAGCGGTGTACTCCTGTAAAGATCATGGCCCTGATTTACTAAGAGTGTTCTGTAGGTTTCTTTGTGGGTTTTAATTCCCTACAATTTTTTTTTCCATGGTATTTACTATGGTTTCCCTACATTTTCCACTTTTCCCTACATTTTGCTTTTTTTTTACACATGCTCTGATCTCTCGGGTTTTCCTCAGCTCAAATCCACTAAATTTTCAGTGGAAACCTTAGTAAATATGTTGGGTTTTTGTGAAAATGTCAGGAACACGCCCCTTTTCTGTGACCACGCCCCCTTTCCCCCCGATGACCACAACCCGACAAAACATGTTGGGTTTGCAATAGTAAATGAGGGCCAATGTGCACTAAAATTTGCCGAATTTCCAAGCTGAATTTTTCGGCATTATTTGGCCCAGAAATTCCGCCATGTGACCATAGCCTCACTCCCCCCTATCTGGCCCCAATCTTCAGACCTAAACAGCTATGAGAGATTTTCTATATCACTTTATTCTCACTTTGTTCTATTTCTACATTCACGCTCTTTTTGGCGTAGTCATTGTCCACAAGAACATCCTACACATCGCGTCCTCTCCCCCCCTCCGACCATCGTTGGATATATTAGTCTTTTATGGTGTTTGGTCACAGTTGTCCTTCTTGGGATCGGGGACACAGCAGTCTCATCCACGTCCATATTACTGTCTGACACAGACACGTCTCTTTCGATGCCGGAACCACGGATGTTATTCTAGAACAAGAACGTTAAGTTGTCAGATGTGACCGGACATTGCTGTACATCACACATAGGATCCATAACATCCCATTAAAATGATGTATTATTTATGGTTCTATTTAGGATTGTAATATGTTACAGTCCGTAACATCTATAGAACCTGAGATATGTCAGATGATCAGACATTCTGGATTATTAAAGGGGTACTCCGGTGGGAAAAAAAAATTATATCAACTGGTTCCAGAAAGTTAAACAGATTAGTAACTTACTTTGATTAAAAAATCTTTATCCTTTCAGTACTTATCAGCTGCTGTATGCTCCACAGGAAAATGTGTAGTTTTTTTTCCTGTCTGACCACAGTGCTCTCTGCTGCCACCTCTGTCCATATCAGCAAATCCCCATAGCAAACCTCTCCTGCTCTGGACAGTTCCTGACACGGACAGAGGTGTCAGCAGAGAGCACTGTGGTCAGACTGGAAAGAACAACACAACTTCCTGAAATGAAATCTATATAAAATGTAGTTCTCTTCTAGAAGAAACTCATGTGGTTTGGCTAATATGCCTGGTCATGTTTAAGAGCAGTGTTTTCCAGCTACAACTCCCAAAAAATATTATTTTATTTATTTTATTTTTTTTAGAAATCATGGCTTATACAAAAAAACACTAGGGGTCCCCAAACCATCCAGAACATAGGGGGAGATTTATCAAAACCTGTGCAGAGGAAAAGTTGCCCATAGCAACCAATCAGATTTCTTCTTTCATTTTTAACAAGGCCTCTGCAAAATGAAAGAAGCGATCTGATTGGTTGCTATGGGCAACTAGGCACCTTTTCCTCTGCACAGGTTTTGATAAATCTTCCCCATAGTCCTGTCTGACTGCAGCATCATCCTTGTCCCAGCTGAAGCACAGGCTGGGATAAAGTCCAGGAAGTGAGGGCGGGACTAGCACTCCTCTGTGCTCTCTCCTGTCCTATCAGACTGCAGCATGAAAACAGAGAGGAGGGGGGGGTTACAGAGCAGCCTGCAGTGATAGGATAAAGAGACCCAGCACAGCACAGCAAACTCAGGGAGGAAGTGAATGCATTGTGAGTTAGGGCGGACTCAGTGCTTGCCCTGGACACGCCTCTTCCTGAGCAGTGGATGTCAGAATGAGTGAGCAGCAGAACAGAGGGATTTGTGAACCAAATACAGACACATAGGGGGAGATTTATCAAAACCTGTGCAGAGGAAAAGTTGACCAGTTACCCATAGCAACCAATCAGATCGCTTCTTTCATTTTTGAAAAGGCTTTTGAAAATGAAAGCAGCGATCTGATTGGTTGCTATGGGTAACTGGTCAACTTTTCCTCTGCACAGGTTTTGATAAATCTCCCCCATAGTTTTAGAGCACCCGTCAGCTTCATGTGTACCTATAGAAAGCTAGATCTGAAAATAGGTAAGTGGTAGAGTAAAGTAGTAGGCCACAGGTTGTGGAACACTGGCCTAAATGATAGGTCTACCTGTATTGGTATTTTCCAACCAGTGTGACTCCAGCTGTTGCAAAACTACAACTCCCAGCATGCCTGGACAGCCGTTGGCTGTCCGGGCATGCTGGGAGTTGTAGTTTTGCAACAGCTGGAGGGACACTAGTTTGGAAACATTGCTTTAAAGGGATGCTCCCCCTATTCAAGGGATACTCCCCTATAACTGCTAGGAGTTGAAGTTTTGCAACAACTGAAGGCACACTGCTTGGAAAACTCTGATCTAATAGTGCCACCTACATCCAATAGGTGGCACTATTCAGTCAACTTCCTTCCTTAAAGGGGTACTCCACTGGAAAACTGTTTTTTTTTTTTTTTTTTTTAATCAACCGGTGCCAGAAAGTTAAACAGATTTGTAAATTACTTCTATTAAAAAATCTTAACCCTTCCAGTACTTATCAGCTGCTGTTATGATCCATAGGAAGTTATTTTCTTTTTGAATTTCTTTTCTGTCTGACCACAGTGCTCTCTGCAGACACCTCTGTCCCTGTCAGGAACTGTTTAGAGCAGGAGAGGTTTTCTATGGGGATTTGCTCCGACTCTGGACAGTTCCTAAAATGGACAGAGGTGTCAGCCGAGAGCACTGTGGTCAGGCAGAAAGGAAATTCAAAAAGAAAAGAACTTCCTGTGGATCATACAGCAGCTGATAAGTACTGGAAGGGTTAAGATTTTTTTAATAGAAGTAATTTACCAATCTGTTTAACTTTCTGGCTTCAGTTTATTTAAAAAAAAAAAATGTTTTCTAGTGGAGTACCCCTTTAAAGGGGTACTCCACTGCTAGACATCTTATTCCCTATCCAAAGGATAGGGGATAAGATGTCTGATCGCGGGGGTCCCGCCGCTGGGCCCCCCTGCAGCACTCTGCGTTTTAAACAAACGCCAGGTTCCTGCAGCACTGTTCGTGACGTCACGTCACACCTCCTCCATTCATGTCTATGGGAGGGGGCATGTCGGTCGAACAGAATGGAGGGGGCGTGATGTCACGAGGGGCGTGGCCGTGACATCACCATCATGGCCTCCTGCTCTGAGCGTTCTGAACAAAATGTTCATAATGTTGGAGCATCGGACTACCCCTTTAAGGGGGTACTTCGCCCATAGACATCTTATACCCTATCCAAAGGATAGGGGATAAGATGTCTGATTGTGGGGGTCCCGTCCCCCCGCGATCTCCCTGCTACACCTGGCGTCACGAGCCTCCGCCCCGCATCACCAGTCATCTGGTACTGAGCGAAACGTCTGGGGTGCCGCAGCATAGAATGGGGATAAGATGTCTAGGGGCGGAGTACCCCTTTAATAAGAACCAGCACCCCCCCCAGAGCTATATATATATATATATATATATATATATATATATATATATATATTACACTAAAATATAATTCTGCTTTTACTCAGCTTTTAACTTTATGTCTTACTTTCTAACTATTTTTTTTAGAGTATTCTTAGAATTCACAATGAGATGTAGAGACCCAGGTGTCCGAAAAAATGTCCGCCCAGAAAACACAGGCGGACATTCCGCAAAAAAGTGGGGGCGCCGGCTGCACTCTGAATCTCTTGCCGGAATTTGGTCGGAAGTTCTCAGTGTGAACAGGCCCCTTAGTGAGGCAACTAATCCACGACGGGTCAAGGGCCTGCAGGGTCACAGGGGGCAGAATATCTCACCATCGCCCCCTAGTGAGGAATGGAGAATGGCGCAAAGACCGTAAGATGTAAGCGTCACAGGTGGTACACGGAGGTAACACAGCGGGATGTCATTTGCTAACAGACAGCTCCCACGCCGCTTCCTCTTCGATGTCCTCATACATTGGGTAAGATGCCGTTCTGTATCGTCGCTCTGTCCTCCGCCTTTATGACCTATTTATCATTTTATTAATAGAACGCGACTTGTAATAAAGAGACAGGAAGTCGCCGTGATGACGATGATGAAGAGGATGTGGGATAATAATATGAAATATTGAGAATGTGACCCGGCATAAACCTTTATGGTTGGACCCATGGATATAGATCAGTGTTTTCCAACCCATGTGCCTCCAGCTGTTGCAAAACTACAACTCCCAGCATGCCCAGACAGCAGAAGGCTGTCTGGGCATGCTGGGAGTTGTAGTTTTGCAACAGCTGGAGGCGCACTGTTTAGAAAACACTGATCTATATCCATGGGTGGGAAAAATATGGACGTTTTTGGTGATTTTCGGAGATGTAAATTGACTTTTTTTGAGCCATAAACCTTTATGGTTGGACCCATGGATATAGATCAGTGTTTTCCAACCCATGTGCCTCCAGCTGTTGCAAAACTACAACTCCCAGCATGCCCAGACAGCCAAAGGCTGTCTGGGCATGCTGGGAGTTGTAGTTTTGCAACAGCTGTAGGCACACTGTTTGGAAAACACTGATCTATATCCATAGGTGGGAAAAATATGGCTGTTTTGGGTGGTTTTCGGAGATGTAAATTGACTTTTTTTGAGCCATAAACCTTTATGGTTGGACCCATGGATATAGATCAGTGTTTTCCAACCAATGTGCCTCCAGCTGTTGCAAAAGTACAACTCCCAGCATGCCCAGACAGCCGAAGGCTGTCTAGACATGCTGAGAGTTGTAGTTTTGCAACAGCTGGAGGCGCACTGGTTGGGAAACACCAAAAAAAAAAAAAATATATATATATATATATATATATATATATATATAGGCCTATCATTTAGGTTTGACCCCCACAATGAGACACTTATCCCCTGTTCTGTGGATGGGGGATAAGATTATCTAAAGTGGAGTACCCCTTTAATTTTTATAATAGGTTTGAATATCAGGAGATGGGTGGGATTATACAGGCGGGGGGGGGGGGGGGGGTACAATCACAAACCCTGTAAAACATTCACAAACCCTGACCGTACAATCTCGCACATCACCTGATCTCATTATTTAAATTAAGTTCACGCCCATCTGACTATTCCCCGAATTGTCAGACAAATTTTAAACCCTCATATCTCAGGGAATGGAAGGGCGGATGAAGATCCTCAAGGGTTCCCTAAATTAGTTAATCTCCTCTTTGATTTTAGTCAGAGTGGAAACCAAGGGACCTGTTCTCATTAAAGTCAGTAGAATTCAGAGGGAAAAATATGTCCGTTTTTGGTGGTTTTCGGAGATGTAAATTGACTTTTTTTGAGCCAGTGGTCCAAAAAAAAAAAACTTAAAGGTGTTATCCAGGAAAAAACTTTTTTTTATATATCAACTGGCTCCAGGAAGTTAAACAGTTTTGTAAATTACTTCTATTAAAAAATCTTAATCCTTTCAGTACTTATGAGCTGCTGAAGTTGAGTTGTTCTTTTCTGTCTAAGTGCTCTCTGATGACACGTGTCTCGGGAACTGCCCAGTTTAGAAGCAAATCCCCATAGCAAACCTTTTCTACTCTGTGCAGTTCCCGAGACAAACAGAGATGTCAGCAGAGAGCACTGTTGCCAGACAGAAAAGAACAACTCAACTTCAGCAGCTGATAATTATTGAAAGGAATAAGATTTTTTAATAGAAGTAATTTACAAATCTGTTTAACTTTCTGGAGCCAGTTGATATAAAAAAATTTTTTTTTCCTGGAATACCCCTTAAGGGTACATTCCCACACGGCGTATTTGCTGCTGCGTATTTTATTTTCTCTGTTGAAGTCAATGGGTAGGAAAATACGCAGCACCAAATACGCAGCAAATACGCAGCAAAATACGTCGTGTGGGAACGTACCCTTAATCTCCTCTTCCATTCTAGTCAGAGTGGGAACCAAGGGACCTGTAGTAGAATTCAGTGGGAAAAATATGGCCATTTTTGGTGGTTTTCGGAGATCCAATGGTCCCAAAAAAACTCAATTGGCTTACACTCTTACCTACCTTGTGTTCCCGATTCCTTGAATGTTTTCTACAATAGGATGCCAAGAATAAAATTAGAGACAGGGCCATAAAATAGATTAAAAGTATCACCGTGATTGAAGGTGTGGGGTATATCTGCTCATACAGCCATTGTATGTATGTAAGCATATTGGGGGCACGGCTAATGTCTCGCGTTAATTCTTCTGGAAACAAGTCGTATCCAATAGTCGCCCATAAAGGACGAACGGCACCAACTGAGGGGTTAGGACATGGGGGAGACATGTTACAGCGCATACAAGATGGAGGGACAGACCCTATAAACCTGCATGCCACATCTGGTTGTTACATCAGGATCATATTCTGCTCGTGGCGTTACCTAGGGGGAGAGTTATAAAACTGTCAATAAAAAGGGAAGCCATCTTGGTTGTCCATAGCAACCAATCAGAGCAGCATTCATTTCCAGCAAGGCTGTTGAAAATCAAAAGCTGCGCCGTGATTGGCTGCTGTGAGAAACATCATGTGACCCCCGGCATTCAGTTAGCAACAGGTTTACGTGGCCTCCGTGGGTCCAAAAAAAGAGGGGCGGGGGGGGGGGGGGAAATGGTGGAATAATTATATTATTATTATGATGTTTCATTAACTTTACTTTGTTTGCGTGTCATGTTGTTAATAAAGTTAACTGTCTCCAGGTGACTTCTTGTTGTTAATAAAGTTAACTGTCTCCGGGTGACGTCTTGTTGTTAATAAAGTTAACTGTCTCCGGGTGACGTCTTGTTGTTAATAAAGTTAACTGTCTCAGGGTGACGTCTTGTTGTTAATAAAGTTAACCGTCTCCCAGCGACTACTTGTTGTTCATAAAGTTAACTGTTTCTGGAGACTACTTGTAAATAAAGTTAACCACGCAAAAAACGTAGAAGAGACAGATGCGACTCTATACGTAGTAATACTGTATACAGCCTGCTCCTTAATAAATTACTATATACTGGTTAGACACATGGTCAGTGTTACCCAGGAGTCACATGATGTGCGTAAGGGTCACATGACAGATGTCCAGTTTAGTCCTATTCACTTGGCCTATGGCAGTGGTCTTCAAACTGTAAACCCCCAGATGTTGCAAAACTAGAACTCCCAGCATGCTGGAAGTTGTAGTTTTGCAGCATCTAGAGATGTTTTATTATGTCTTACGGCAGCCGCATGGATCATAGGAAACAGTATTGTAGAGCTGACCCTATTGACATCTGAGGGAGAATGTTGTGGGCATGCTATGTGAACTGTGCAGACATAAATGTATGGGGAGGTGGGAGACTCCTAGAGCAAGCTTGGCGAAATGCGTCGGAGTGTGAGGTGAGGGGACATCCTGGAGTATACTGTGATGTCCCGGTACCGTATTGCATACAGTACCTAGTGCAGAGATCCCCAAAGTCAGAGTAACTATGTTCAGGTAGGGTTCCTCAGGTGGGACAACCCCTAGTCGCCTCTCCTAAAGTTTATCTCTAATAATAAGTCATGTATATATTTAATAATATATATATATATATATATATATATATATATATTATAGCAATGTATAGTACTTACCTTGTTCAGCGTTGCAGGACCTTTGGTCATGTGACCATGCTAATAACCTCTATGGTATGTTGTAGGACCTTTGAAGGTCCTTGGGTCACGTGTTACCCACAAGTCTCTGTAATGGTGATTGACATCAGTATGGACCAATTAGCGTTAGTCCAGCCCCTGCCCATATAAGGGAGCTGCGTCCAATTATCGCTCTCTTGGGTTGCTGCTCTCGTGGATGCCGGACTAACAGGACGGTTCTGCACAACTTTCAGAGACACGCTAGGCCTTAAAAACCTGCCGGCCTCAGCTGAACCTAAACCGTGAGTTCAAATCTAAATCCCTGCTAATGCTAGCGTGACTACTGGACCCCAACTAACCCCTAAATCCAGTGGAACAGCGCACTGTACTGAAAGAAGGCAGGAGAAAGTCCAGCATACGAAACTCCAACATCAACTTTATTCGGCAATAAAAGCAGGTACAAAACGGTGACACACCATCAGATAGACATCTGGATGCGTTTCGGGTGGATATACCACCCTTTATCTCAGATACTTTTTTCAGCCCATCATGGTTTCCTTAAATAAGGAAAAAATTCCAGGGGGCGGAAACTTCCTGTCTAGCAGCTTCACTTGTGAACACAATCGTAAGAGATACACATATAAAATAGCCATGATAGACATGACTTGAAATAAAAAAACATGAATAGGGAAAACATGAAAAGAAAAGAAAAATGTACATATACACTGTATACATCTATATATATGGTACTTAAAAAAGTCAAATGTCCCCTTTAAGGCTGCCAACGTCATGACTTGAACTTCCATCAAAGGTTTAGATTTCTTACAGCTTCAGCCAGCAGACAGAGTTACAAGCTGCTTTAAAGGGGTACTCCGCCCCTAGACATCTTATCCCCTATCCAAAGGATAGGGGATAAGATGTCAGATCGCCGGGGTCCCGCTGCTGGGGACCCCGGGGATCGCTGCTGCAGCACCCCGCTATCATTACTGCGCAGAGCGAGATCGCTCTGCACGTAATGACGGGCAATACAGGGGCCGGAGCATTGTTACGTCACGGCTCCGCCCCTCGTGACGTCACGGCCCGCCCCGTCAATAAAAGTCTATGGCAGGGGGCGTGGCGGTCATCAGTCTATGGCAGGGGACGGGCCGTGATGTCATGAGGGGCGGAGCCATGAGGTCACGCTGCTCCGGCCCCTGTATCGCCCGTCATTACGCACAGAGCGAACTCACTCTGTGCAGTAATGATGGCGGGGTGCCGCAGCGGCGATCCCCGGGGTCCCCAGCAGCGGCAACGCGGCGATCTGACATCTTATCCCCTATCCTTTGGATAGGGGATAAGATGCCAGGGGCGGAGTACCCCTTTAAAGGGGTACTCACGTCACACTTCGTCCCTCAATGCAAGCCTATGGGAGGGGGCGTGACAGCTGTCACGCCCCCTTCCATAGGCTTGCATTGAGGGGCGGAGTGTGACATCACACGCCGCCGGCCCTGTGGTCACCGGTAATCAGACCCGGAGCGAACACGCTCCAGGGACTGATTTTAACTGGGGTGCTGCGTGCAAGATCTCGGGGGTCCCCAGCGGCAGGACCCCCGCGATCAGGCATCTTATCCCCTATCCTTTGGATAGGGGATAAGATGTCTAAGCGCCGGAGTAGCCCAGTGTCGAGCTGTCTTCAGCACCTGTGCTGATTTTGGCCACACTGAAAACCAGGACTGTCCAGGAAGGGAATGAAAGGCCCCACTATCATCCTGCCTTTTACTCTGCAAAAATCCAGGCCTGAAAATAGACTTTACCAAAGTTCTAAGCAGCTATGGTTTGCTTGGGATTTCACACTATCACCCAGCTTTCCCTGGATAAGATACGCACTTCTTGAAAAATATAACGATCCCCGGCCTCCATTCCTGACAGTAACTCCCACTGATGATACAATTACTAGATGTCTATTACTATGTGTTGCTATTGTGCATGTTGTCTCCACACACTTGTGTAACCATGAAATATCAGTCACGTCATTGTAAACCAGTTTTTAGCACAGAGTGATACAATGTTGCAACCAGGAAATTCGGATCGTCAGTTTGAATGGCGGCGGATACTTCCTGTTCTGTCAGATCGGCTGGTGACATGTGTCGGAGCATTGCAACACAGTCCGTTACCTAACAAGCCCCAGGAAATATTCCTGAATTTTGACTCATTTTTGGTTCTTCAAATTGTGTAAAAAATAGAAGTTTATCGATACAATATCTGAGGTTTTGGTGCATTGTTTTACCAATCTTAAAGGGGTATTCCAGGAAAAACTTTTTTTTTATATATCAACTGGCTCCAGAAAGTTAAACAGATTTGGAAATTACTTCTATTAAAAAAAAATCTTAATCCTTTCAGTACTTATGAGCTGCTGAAGTTGAGTTGTTCTTTTCTGTCTAAGTGCTCTCTGATGACACCTGTCTCGGGAACTGTCCGGAGTAGAAGCAAATCCCCATAGCAAACCTCTTCTACTCTGTGCAGTTCCCGAGACAAGCAGAGATGTCAGCAGAGAGCACTGTTGCCAGACAGAAAACAATAACTCAACTCCAGCAGCTGATAATTATTGGAAGGATTAAGATTTTTTAATAGAAGTAATTTACAAATCTATTTAACTTTCTTGAGCCAGTTGATATATATATATATATATATATATATATATATATATATATTTATATAATACCCCTTTAATTACTGGAATACCCCTTTAATTACTTTCCTAACATGTTTTGCAATTGATGTTTGATTGTATGGTTTTTTTTTTGTTGTTTTTTTACAGAAGCCAAATTTGCCTTAAAATCTTATATCAGCTTCATCCAGCAGACGATCGCGGACCCGGAGAAAGTTCACGGGAAACTTCATAAAGATGACAAGGTCAGAAAATCATCACTAATGTGTTATCCTAGAACCCGATGACCTCTTACCTGATAGAAAACGCCAAATTCTACTAAAAGTAAAAATGAACATCAAACATCAAACTAGGCTTTGCAGTATTGTAAAACACACACATAACTAAATAAATAAATAAATAAATAAAAATAATATATATATATATATATATATATATATATATATATATATATACAGTATATAAAGAAAATAGCAGAGTAGCAGCACACCAAACAAAAACTAAAAAATTAGTTGGTGCAAGCGGCCAAAGTTCCTTAGTCAGAGGTACGGATCCAGACAAGAGCAAAATAAATGGTAGCTTTATTCCATGTGGCAATACAAATGCAACGTTTCGGCTGCCATGGCAGCCGAAACGTTGCATTTGTATTGCCACATGGAATAAAGCTACCATTTATTTTTTAAAGGGGTTATCCAGGAAAAAAAAATGTTTATATCTCAACGGGCTCCAGAAAGTTAAACAGATTTGTATATTACTTCTATTAAAAAATCTTAATCCTTTCAGTACTTATGAGCTTCTGAGGTTAAGGTTGTTCTTTTCTGTCTAAGTGCTCTCTGATGACACGTGTCTCGGGAAACGCCCAGTTTAGAAGCAAATCCCCATAGCAAATCTCTTCTAAACTGGGCGTTCCCCGTGACAGGTGTCATCAGAGAGCACTTAGACAGAAAAGAACAACCTTAACTTCAGAAGCTCATAAGTACTGAAAGGATTAAGATTTTTTAATAGAAGTAATTTACAAATCTGTTTAACTTTCTGGAGCCAGTTGATATATATTAAAAAAAGTTTTTTCCTGGAATACCCCTTTAACTGCATTTTTGAGTGCTGCAGCCATTTTTTGCTCATAAAAAAGTTGTCCAAAGAAGGTGTCCAAACTTTTGGTCTGTACTGTGTATGTGTATATATATATATATATATATATATATATATATATATATATATTTATATGCATTTATATCTATTTTATACTATATATATATATATATATATATATATATATATATATATATATATATATACACATACAGACACAAAAAACTAAAATATTGGCCCTGATTTACTGAGTGTTGTGTAGTTTTCTTTGTGGTTTTTTTTCCCCAACTAATATTTTTCCACGGTATTTACTAATGTTTCCCTAGGTTTTTTTTGTTTTTTTTTTAGTTTTTGTTTTTTTACACATGTTCTGGTCCGTGGGGTTTTCCTCACCTCAAATCGACTACATTTTCTGTGGAAACTCTAGTAAATATCGTATGTTGGGTTTTTCTAAAATGTCAGGGAAAAGCCCCCTTTTTTGGTGACCACTTCCCTTTTTTGGGGGGGTTTTCTCAGTAAAAATTAAGAGTTGGTCAGATTCTAGATTTTTTTCGCACAAATTCTGGTGCAGACAGAAATTCTGGGACAGTGCGCCAAATTCTCCTACACAACCCGATTTACAATAGTAAATCAGGGCCATTTTATATATATATATATATATATATATATATATATATATATATATATACACTGCTCCCAAAAAATAAAGGGAACACTTAAACAACACAATGTAACTCCAAGTCACTGACACTTCTGTGAAATCCCACTGTCCACTCAGTCCCGTTGAGGCGGTTTAGTCCCGTGCTTCTGGTCCCATTTCGGGCGTGCTGACTACCAAATACTCTAACTTGGCGGTTCAAAAAACTATCATTGCGGTGTAAACACGGTCTACCTGCCTATATAATCCACTTACTCACTCTAGCTCCGGTTATAACTAATGAGCGGCGTGGGTGGAGCTACGCACATATACTTCCGCTCATGACCGGAAGCTACGTCAGACCGGACCGGAAGCTACGTCAGACCGGACCGGAAGCTACGTCAGACCGGACCGGAAGCTACATCAGACAGCGGCTCCCTGCGCTACATGCAGGTCGGTGCATCGCCGCTGTCCACGCTACAGAACCGTGAGTAATAATAGAGGAATGTATATACCGTATTTTTTGCCCTATAGGACGCACCGGCGTATAAGACGCACCCAATTTATAGGTGCAAAATCTAAAAAAAAATAAAGATTTTGAACCCAATAGTGGTCTTCAACCTGCGGACCTCCAGATGTTGCAAAACTACAACTCCCAGCATGCCCGGACAGCCGTTGGCTGTCCGGGCATGCTGGGAGTTGTAGTTTTGCAACATCTGGAGATCCGCAGATTGAAGACCACTGCATAGGAGGTAATACTCACGTGTCCCCGCCGCTCCGGACCCGTCACCGCTGCCCTGGATGTCGCTCCATCGCTGTCGCCGTGTCCCTGTCGCTCCGAAACGTCTCTGCTGCAGGCCGGGTATCCTCGCTCTCCGTCGCCGCCATCACGTCGTTACGCACGCCGACACACGTACGCGACGACGTGATGACGAGGAAGGAGAGCGCCGGCCATACAGGGGATCCCTGAATGGAGAAGACACCGAGGAGGCAGGTAAGGTCCCTCCCGGTGTCCTGTAAGCACTAACCCGGCTATTCAGTCAGGCTGTTCGGGACGCCGTGATTTCACCGCGGCGCTCCCGAACAGCCCGACTGAACAGCTGGGTTAGTGTCACTTTCCCTTCAGACGCGGCAGTCAGCTTTGATCCCAGCGTCTGAAGGGTTAATATAGGGCATCACCGCGATCGGTGATGTCCTGTATTAGACGCGGGTCCCGGCCGTTGATGGCCGTAGGGACCGCCGCGATAGGGGTGTATTCGCAGTATAAGACGCACCGACTTTTCCCCCCAGTTTTGGGGAAGAAAAAGTGCGTCTTATACGGCGAAAAATACGGTATACGCTTCCTCTTTCTTTATCCACAGGGCGAGCACTGAACGGGCTTGTGCCTGTCCCACTTTTGTCTTTGCAGGTCCAATGACGGCACTCCTGAAAAGTAAAGAACTGGCTACAACACTGTAGTATTTGTTACTTGTGCATATTCTTTCCTCCACAGGTTGGGGAATTAAATCCCCTTATGCCCGAATACATGATTACTGCCTATGAAGTGTTGCTAGTTCTCAACAGGTTGAAGCTAATTAATTATTTTACACTTATTCCCATGAAGGGCTGTTTATTTGTGGTATAAATCATCCTGAATGTGAATAACCCCCCTGATGACGCCTGGCTATACAGTGAGGCAGAAACACGTTGGTGGTTGTAATCATTTATATACTGACCCATAATCTGTCCCTGCTGGGGCAATGGGCCGGTGCTGACATTTGTAAAGACTAGTACTGGTGATAGTGGGGGGTTTATCACTACCCGACTATCTAATGGACTAGCATCTAAACCGCAATTTGTATCTATTAGTTTGCATTTTTGGGGTGCACAGGCACTTTATAAATTTTGGAATAAATCGTTAAAAGTTATATTTTAGCACACCCTGAGCACATTTATAATTTATGTTCTTCTATAATTAAATCCCACTGTCCACTCAGGAAGAACACTGATTGACAATCAATTTCACATGGAACAGACAACAGGTGGAAATTATAGGCAATTAGTAAGACAGCCCCAATAAAGGAGTGGGTCTGCAGGTGGTGCCCACAGACCACTTCTCAGTTCCTATGCTTCTTTGCTGATGTTTTGATCACTTTTGAATGCTGGCGGTGCTTTCACTCTAGTGGTAGCATGAGACAGAGTCTACAACCCACACAAGTGGCTCAGGTAGTGCAGCTCATCCAGGATGGCACATCAATGCGAGCTGTAGCAAAAAGGTTTGATGTGTCTGTCAGCGTAGTGTCCAGAGCATGGAGGCGCTACCAGGAGACAGGCCAGTACATCAGGAGACGTGGAGGAGGCCATAGGAGGGCAACAACCCAGCAGCAGGACCGCTACCTCCACCTTTGTGCAAGGAGGAGCACTGCCAGAGCCCTACAAAATGACCTCCAGCAGGCCACAAATGTGCATGTGTCCACTCAAACGGCAAGAAACAGACTCCATGAGGGTGGTATGAGGGCCCGACGTCCACAGGTGGGGGTTGGGGTTACAGCCCAACACAGTGCAGGATGTTTGGCATTTGCCAGAGAACACCAAGATTGGCAAATTTGCCACTGGCTCCCTGTGATCTACACAGATGAAAGCAGGTTCACACTGAGCACATGTGACAGAGTCTGGAGACGCCGTGTAGAACGTTCTGCTGCCTGCAACATCCTCCAGCATGATCGGTTTGGCGGTGGGTCAGTAATGGTGTGGGGTGTAATTTCTTTGGGGGCCGCACAGCCCTCCATGTGCTTGCCAGATGTAGCCTGACTGCCATTATGTACCGAGATGAGATCCTCAGACCCCTTGTGAGACCATATGCTGGTGCGGTTGGCCCTGGGTTCCTCCTAATACAAGACAATGCTAGACCTCATGTGGCTGGAGTGTGTCAGCAGTTCCTGCAAGAGGAAGGCATTGATGCTATGGACTAGCCGCCCGTTCCCCTGAATCCGATTGAGCACATCTGGGACGTCTTGCTCCATCAACCACAGACTGTCCAGGAGTTGGCGGATGCTTTAGTCCAGGTCTGGGAGGACATCCCTCAGGAGACCATCCTCCACCTCATCAGGAGCATGTCCAGGCATTGTAGGGAGGTCATACGGGCACGTGGAGGCCACACACACTACTGAGCCTCATTGTGACTTGTATTAAGGACATTACATAAAGTTGGATCAGCCTGTAGTGGGGTTTTCCACTGTGATTTTGAGTGTGACTCCATATCCAGACCTCCATGGGTTAATACATTTGATTTCCATTGATAATTTTTGAGTGATTTTGTTGTCAGCGCATTCAACTATGTAAAGACGAAAGTATTTCATACGATTATTTCATTCATTTAGATCTAGGAGGTGTTATCTTTATTTATTTTTTGATGTTTCGTGTGTAGATATAATTTTTTTTTACCTTTTATATTTATACTGTGTGTATGTATATTGGTGTTTTTCTGCCGTTTTTTTCCCCCCCACCAATTATTAAATACAAATCCTTGAGTCACGCAATGAAAGCATCACATGACTTGTAATAAGGAAAACACATAATATTAATGTGTGTCCCAACCAATGCGCCTCCAGCTGTTGCAAAACTACAACTCTCAGCTTGTTGGGAGTTGTAGTTTTACAACAGCTGGAGGTGCACCAGTTGGGAAACGCTGGTCTCTACTGATATATACTATTTTAGTAGGAGAAAAATTAGGAAAAACACCCAACAAATGTGTGTTCATAGCCTAAGACTGAAAAACTCCCCCCCCCCCATACACGTGCATGCTCTGCTTAGCAGAGCATGCATATACTCTGAATGGTGATAAGGGAGTAAAGCCTCGAACTCAGAGGAGCAACCACCACCATGCTGTGTATTTGCAGAAATAGAACACATGGACAGGGATAGTTCTATTGGGAGCCATAGATCCCACATTAAGGCTATGTTCACATGGTGGATTTTCCAAGCGGAATTACCCGGGAATATTCCACTCAGAAATTCTGCTGCAGCAAATTCCCATTGATTTCAGTGGGATTCTGCTCCACAGGAATTTCTGCCATGGAAATCCGGATTCCGGCATCCGCAGAAAGACTAGGCTTGTCTATATTTTGTGCGGATTCCGCTTGGAAATGCATTGCCGTCTATGAGACTGCGCATTTCCTAGCGGTCCTAGTGACCACCGGATTATTCAAACGTGCGGACCCATCCATTCGTGTTTACCGGGACAACATTCCGCACATTTTCGGTCATGTGAACATAGCCTTACTGTGAATCCACATATCAATCTCACCGTATAGAACAGTGGTCTCCAACCTGCGGACTTCCAAATGTTGCAAAACTACAACTCCCAGCATGCCCGGACAGCCGTTGGCTGTCCGGGCATGCTGGGAGTTTTAGTTTTGCAACATCTGGAGGTCCGCAGGTTGGAGACCACTGGTCTAGAAGATGACGTTCCAGTGTAGCAGGTCTTGTGGCCACCAGTTTGTGACTGCACAATACAAATCCGCTTTCTTCCCTTTAGAACCAGGCGCTCGTCGCTTGCAAAGCAAAAAACGAATGGCTGCAGAACGCCAAGGACCCGACGACGCAGGACTTCGTGGATCAGAAGCGTCAGCTGGAGGACGCAGTCCAGGCCGTCTTCACTAAGCTGAATACACCACGTAAGAAGCCTCTGTAGAGGAATAGTCATAGGGGTGTGCTGGGAGTTGTAGTGCAACACCTAGGAAAGCTGCAGGTTGGAAGACATTGTTTTAGAGCAGTGTTTTCCAAGCAGCGTGCCTCCAACTGTTGCTAAACTACAATTCCCAGCATGCCCAGACAGCCGTTTTGCAACAGCTGGAGGCACACTGTTTGGACAAGTGTGCGGGTGACGCAGCCAATGGCAGTCTGGGAGTTTTTTTTTTTTTTTTTAGACAGCTGGAGCCACCGATCTATATCCTCATCCTTGCTGGGCCACAATTGCAACAACCCATGCCCTGTACACACCTTATCCCACATCCTCATTGTCATCGCAGCGACTTCCTGTCTTTTTTTTTTTTTTTTTACATGTCACATCCTATTAATAAAGTTATAAATAGGTCATAAAAAGGTCAACGGCTGTTTAAGCATGCCGGGAGCTGCTGAGACAACACCACACAGACAATGAAAGGACTACACAACGTCCTTTTGAGGGTGAAATACACGAACATGCTGAAGCCAGTACAATTTGTGATAACACTATATAAGTTATAAATATCTTGGGGTGATAGCTTTATTTAACCCCTTAACGACCTGGGCTGTGTATATATGACGCGGTCGTGCAGCAGGTCTATGAAGCAAGGACCTGGGCTCACTTCATATCTGTTCTGTCTCGGCTGCTATCAGCGGCTAATGCCGGACACAAACAATAGAGCTTATGACTGCCATTAACCCTTTAGACCCCCCCCCCCCCCCCCCCGATCAAAGATGATAGTGTCTAAAATGGAGATGTCCATCAGCTGAGTGGACAGGGAGGGCTTCATGGCTCCAGTCAGCCTCAGCAGGCCGGAGCAGCAAAGCGCCAATAACAATGATCAAGGCTATGCTGTGGCATAGCATTGATCAGTATATGTAATCAAAAGATTGCATGGTTTGGCCCCATATAAGGACAAAAAAATAAAGTGTAAAAAAATAAAAATAGGTAGTGTACCTGTTGTCAACAAAAATAGATATTTTTTAATCAATGTGTATTACAAATATACATATGATGGTATCATCTACATTATATAAAAAGTTGTTGAAAGGTACACTTTAATAAAAGTGAATTAACCCCTTCCTAATATGTTTGAATCACCCCTCTCTTCCCATTAATAAAAAAAATCATGTTGTAAACAAAAATTGTTGTATCGCCACATGCGTAAATGTCTGACCTATAAAAAAAAAAAAATATATATAATGTTAATGAAACCGCACAGTCAATGGCGTATAGGTAGAAAAAAAAAAAAAATACCAAAGTCCAGAACTGTATTTGTGTTCACTTTGTATACCTTAAAAAAAAATATATAAAAATAAAAAAAAAGTATAAAAAAAAAGTATAAAAAAAAAACACGATCAGAAAGTCCAAAAAAAATAAAAAATGATACCAACAAAAACTAGACCACGGCGCAAAAAATGAGCCCTCATGCATCCCTGTATGTGGGAAAAAAAAATAAAAAATTTATAGGTGTCAGAAGGACATTTTTAAACATGCTAATTACCCTACAAAAACGTATAACTTTTTAACCCCTTAACGACGCAGGACGCATATTTACGTCCTGTACCGGCTCCCGCGATATAACGCTGGGTCACACGGTGACCCCTGCCTCATATCGGGTTGGTCCCAGCGGCTAACGGTAGCCGGGATCCGTGGCTAATACCGGACATCACTGATTGCAGTGATGTCCGGTAATAACCCTTTAGACGTTGAAGTTAAAAAAAGTTTAAAATTTTAAAAAAAGCATTCCGGCAGCTCAGTGGGGCTGATCGGGACCACCGCGGTGAAGCCGTGGTGTCCCCCCCCAATCAGCTGTACGGACATGGAGGGTCCCTACCTGCCTCCTCATTGTCAGATTGTCAAATGACTGCTTAGTGTCTGAGATCCAGGCAGGAGCAGTCTAGCACCAAAAACACTGATCAATGCTATGCTTGGGCATATCATTGATCAATGTGGGCAATTGGTGTAATGCATGTTATAGTCCACTATGGGGGCTATAACATTGCAAAAAAAAGAAAAAAAAAAGTTTGTGATTTTAACCCATTCCTTAATAAAAGTTTGAAAAAAATATTATATTATATAATATATATAATATATATATATATATATATATCTCATGTGGTATAAATGTCTGAACTATAAAATATATTGTTAATTAAACTGCATGTTCAATGGGGTACACAAAAAATAAAAAAAATAAAATCATTTTTGGTCACTTTTTATACCATTTAAAAAAAAATGAATAAAAAAGGGATCAAAAAGTCAGATCAAAACAAAAATATTGTTACCGATAAAAACTTCAGATCATGGCACAAAAAATGAGCCCTCATAGGGAAACAGTTATAGGTGTGAGGACATTTTTCAAAGTATTAATTTTGGTGCATGTAGTTATTTTTTTTAGTAGTAAAATAAAAATCAAACCTATATAAGTTGGGTATCCTTGCGACAGTATGGACCATAAGGTGCAATTTTTACCGAAAACTGCACCGTGTAGAAACGCTAGCCGCTAAAAATTATTTCTTTTAAATTTTTTTCTGGTTTCACCGTAGATTTTGTAGTGAAATTATTAATGGCACTACAAAAGTAAAATTGTTGGCGCAAAGAACAAGCCCTCATATGGATTTTTTAGGTGGAAAATTTGAAGTGTTTTGTTTTTTCCTCACTTTCCAAAAATCATAAAAGGCAAAAATGAAATAAATAAATAAATAAAAAATAAAAAAATCGCCAAAAAGGGAAGGGGTTAAAAGAAGTAAAAAAATAAAACCTATATAATTTGAGTAACCTTAAGGGGGTTAAATACAAGGAGATAAGCTGTTGATGGAAGTGTCTGGAAGCAGCTGGTCTCTATTAAAACAATATTATTTTAGCCAATATGACTGTCTGATCTTCTCTAAGGACCATTTATGGACCAGACTTTCTTTTTCTCAGGAGCAGAAACTGGAAAGTCCAAACAGTGACATCACCGATCTTCATTCCATTCTGCATCATCTACCTGTAAATAGGGACGTCATGCAATGTCAGACTGTAAGCTACCCCCCCCACCACCACCACCAACAATAGTTGACATTTATATTGTAACTTAAAAATAAAAAAAGTGAAAAACACAAACCTGTAACTTGTCATCCATGTATTTAGTAATGGAGAATGTTTAGTGTACGATTATCTCCTATAGATGAGCCCAGAACCAACGACCCAATTCTTGTGACTTTCTAGCAGTGTTGCCCAACCAGGGTGCCTCCAGCTGTTGCAAAACTACATCTCCCAGCATGCCCGGACAGCCAAAGGCTGGCATGCTGGGAGTTGTAGTTTTGCAACAGATAGAGGCACCCCGGTTGGGAAGGCACCAGATACTGAAACATGTTTTTTTTCCTTTCTATTTTCTGATTGTTATTATTTTGTTCACACATTACGAGGGCAGCCATCTTGCCTGAGCCGTTAACTATGTTTAGTGACAGAACCTACCCCTTTGAAATGATTTGGAGACCTTACAGGTTGTGCTCTGTGACTTGCAATTGTTCCTGGCCGGTTACCTGCCTTCACACCGCACCACTATACACCTTTTGCAAGCCTGAATAATCCCGGTGAGTGCCGTCTTATACTTTTCACATCCTCTTTGTGTCTACTACCATTGTATTTATGGACTGAGCACCTAGTTGGATTGGCTTGTGTCAGTATCCACATGTGTCCTCGTGATTTACCGCAGTGATCACCGTTGCAGTGCCGGACTCTGTATCTTGTATATTATTTGGATATATAATATTTACATATTATATATTTAATATATTTTTAACATTTTTTTATATAATATATTACACACACTCACGTGTATGAGATCAGTCACACACAGATGAGCTGTATACCTCCAAAGGATGCCGAAACAACAGTGTATAAAGAGGAGAAGAAAACAACCTGCATAGTGTTATTGTAGGTATAAACACCTCTACTAAAAATTCTTCATATTATTCTTCAGGCTATCCGCCAACTCTGGAAGTTTTGCAGATTATTTGCGCCTACAAAATTTATGGTTCACGTTTCAACATAAAAAAAAAATAAAAAAATCAGATACATGAAGTCACTCAAAAGAGAATTTATTTATCTATATTGCAGCCGTCCAGAAGGTCATCATCTTCTACACAGACCGCCCCCCCCCCCAAACTGAGGACATAGAAGTGCATAGGTTTGTTTTCTAGTAGAAATACAGACTGACATTGTAGTGAGGAAGGCACAAGACGTTGGCACATGGCTGAACATTCAGGGGTTTGGTCAGAGATGTTTTTGGTGGTAGGGTGCTGAAGTGCAAACATTCAGCCGGTGATCAGTGCCTGGAAACCTCTGCCTGACAGAAGAGATGAGCAATACAACAACGTACCATCAGATCTGGATTTATAAATCAGAATATATCCGTAGAAACAGGGAAACTTCTGTGTCAGCGGGTGGGGGACCTTTATTTTGGTTGCGCTGTATATCTCAGGTATTTCCTCCCAGAAGGTAGGTCTTTGGTGAAAACGCCGCAGGTGAAGATCTTACTGGCTTCTGCCTCGGGGACATTCGGAGGCACCATGACTCTGTCGCCGGGCTGGGGGAGAGCGGGAAGACACAGCACATCAGGTTTACATAGATTCCTTCTGTACACAGTAGATTAGATTGGGGAGTATGATGGGTGTAACTAAGGGAAGTGCAGGCAAAACCATTCTATGACCAGCAGGTAGTTCCATCTCAAATACATGTTTTGATCAAAAAGTGCGCTAAGAGCCTCCATTTTGTTGGCCAAGTGTGCTGCTGCCATTTTATTTTTTCACATATCTTATCCCCCAAAATATTTATATTTTTAGAGTTTTACTAAAAAATGAAAATAAAAAAAAACGCTTTGACTTCTGGACTCTAAAGAAGAAGAAGAAAAAAAAAAAAAAAAAAAAACACGCGAACAACCACAACCACCACCAACTAATACAACAACAACAACAACTAACTAACTAACAAAACAACAACAACTAACTAATACAACAACAACTAACTAATACAACAACAACCCTGTCTATATATTTATTGTGTCATGACCTATACTTTTAAATTTTAAGAGTTAAGACTTATTTGAAGAATTAATTTTTTTATATATAATTATTTTATTATAATGACAGATTATTGATAGAGATATATATATATATATATATATATATATATATATATATATATATATATATATATATATATATATATATATATATATATATATATATATATATATATATATATATATATATACACACATACATACATACATACACACACACACACACACACACACACACACTTATTATCTATAGCCAACAATATTTTCTCCAAAGGGGCCTTCTATAAGCAGTCATTACTGTATTCGTTTACTCCCATATTACTCCAGAAGGCCTACAGACTGCCCTAATAACTGACCGGACCGCTAACAGGCGAGACCCCTAACCCTTCACTCCCTGCATGCCTCCATCGCAATTGAGCTCGGCATGCAGAGGGTTAAACAGCCAGGATCAGAACAATCGGACACCCGTCACATATAGAGAGGGCTCCGCTTGTGAACCGTCTTTATATGCAAAGACCTCCCAAAAAATAAAAAATAAATAAAAAAAGCCTAGGTGGTCATAAAGAGGCTAAAGTGTGGCTTTATAATAACCCCTTACTGTAGTTTCCTAACCAGAGTGCCTCCAGCAGTTGCAAAACTACAACTCCCAGCATGCCCGGATAGCCAACGGCTGTCCGGGCATGCTGGGAGTTGTAGTTTTGCAACAGTTTGAAGCACACTGGCTGGGAAACAATGGGGGAGATTTATCAAAACCTGTCCAGAGGAAAAGTTGCTGAGTTGCTCATAGCAACCAATCAGATCGCTTCTTTCATTTTTGAAAAGGCCTCTGGAAAATAAAAGAAGTGATCTGATTGGTTGCTATGGGCAACTCAGCAACATATCCTCTGGACAGGTTTTGATAAATCTCCCCCAATGTATTTAAAATGTGCACTATTAATTTTATTAGGGTGTTAAAAGGCATTACAGCATTGTACGCAGCTGCGGTGCGGCTATAAACCCCAAACATTCAAAAGGCCGATCTCACTAAAGTGCTGCAGCAGCTGTTTGGGGTGCCGGATCCATTCTTACCTTCCAGTCGACGGGAGTCGCAACGTTGTGGTGAGCGGTCAGCTGCAGGGAGTCCACCACCCTCAGGATCTCATCAAAATTCCTACCGGTGGTGGCCGGATACAAGATGGACAGCTTCATCTTCTTATCTGGGCCAATGATGAAGACCTAAAAAACAAAGAAGGCCTTAGTGAAGCAATACATACAGATTCCACCTCCCCAATATTGTGAGTCCAACCACTGCCAGAGACCGCCGCCGCTACCCGCTTCTCTCCCCCTGCCTGTCCTGGGTCCAACCACCGCTGCTGCCAGAGACCGCCGCCACCCGCTTCTCTCCCCCTGCCTGTCCTGGGTCCAACCACCGCTGCTGCCAGAGACCGCCGCCACCCGCTTCTCTCCCCCTGCCTGTCCTGGGTCCAACCACTGCTGCTGCCAGAGATCGCCGCCACCCGCTTCTCTCCCCCTGCCTGTCCTTAGTCCAACCACTGCTGCTGCCAGAGACCACCGCCACCCGCTTCTCTCCCCCTGCCTGTCCTGGGTCCAACCACTGCTGCTGCCAGAGACCGCCGCCACCCGCTTCTCTCCCCCTGCCTGTCCTGGGTCCAACCACTGCTGCTGCCAGAGATCGCCGCCACCCGCTTCTCTCCCCCTGCCTGTCCTTAGTCCAACCACTGCCAGAGACCGCCGCCGCTACCCGCTTCTCTCCCCCTGCCTGTCCTGGGTCCAACCACCGCTACTGCCAGAGACCGCCGCCAGAGACCGCCGCCACCCGCTTCTCTCCCCCTGCCTGTCCTTAGTCCAACCACTGCCAGAGACCGCCGCCGCCCCATTGTCCCCCACTATCCCCGGTTTTATAATTACCTGTTCCCAGGGTCCGCCCTACTTCTGGCTCCGGCAGTGTCCTGAGCTGTCACTGTGCGCCGGGCCACTGACTGACGTTGCGTTGCATTGAGGACGTCACTCGTCATTGCGCTGCGCAGAGCGGAAACCGGTAATTATAAAAACCGGGGATGGGGGGGGGGGGTGGCAATGGGGCACTGGCGGCGGTCTCTGGCTGCGGCCATGGTTGGACTCAGGACCCCAGGACAGGCAGGGGAAGAGAAGCGGGGGGCAGCGGTGGTCTCTGGCTGCGGCCATGGTTGGACTCAGGACCCCAGGACAGGCAGGGGGAGAGAAGCGGGGGGCAGCGGTGGTCTCTGGCTGCGGCCATGGTTAGACTCAGGACCCCAGGACAGGTAGGGGGAGAGAAGCGGGGGGCAGCGGCGGTCTCTGGCCCCGCAAAAGCCGCTGCAGTTCATTGATTGTGCCGCTGCAGTTCATATGGATTGTGCAAAAATTGAAAGGGTTACGATTTTTAAAACGTAAGGATGAAAAAACTAAACTGAAAAATGCTTGGTCCTTAAGGGGTTAAAGGGGTGCTCTGGTGAAAAAGAACTTTTCATATCAACTGGCTCCAGAAAGTTCAACAGATTTGTAAATTCCTTCTATTAAAAAAATCTTAATCCTACCAGTACTTATCAGATGCTGAAGTTGAGCTGTTTTTTTTTTTTTTAAGGCCATTGGATATTGTAAGTAGTACCTAAATACCCTTGATAAATTTTCTTCTTTCGAATAATTTTGTTTCTTTATACACTGTTATTGTATTCTTATTTTATATTGCATATACTTATTGTTCTGTAGTTTATTATGTTGCAAAATAAAAGGAAAAAAAAAAGTTGAGCTGTTATCTTCTGTCTGACCACAGAGCTCTCTGCTGACATCTGTCTCGGGAACTGTCCAGAGTAGAAGCAAATCCGGCATAGCAAACCTTTCCTGCTCTGGACAGTTCCTTAAAATCTTAATCCTTCCAGTACTTATTAGCTGCTAAATACTACAGGAGGAAATTATTTTCTTTTTGGAACACCGAGCTCTCTGCTGACATCACAAGCACAGTGCTCTCTGCTGACATCTGTCCATAGTAGGAGAAAATCCCTATAGCAAACATATGCTGCCCTGGACAGTTCCTAAAATGGACAGAGATGTCAGCAAAGAGCACTGTGCTCGTGATGTCAGCAGAGAGCTCTGTGTTCCAAAAAGAAATGAATTTCCTCTGTAGTATTCAGCAGCTGATAAGTACTGGAAGGATTAAGATTTTTTAATAGAAGTAATTTAAAAATCTGTTTAACTTTCTGTTAAAAAAAAAAAAAAAAAAGAAGTTTTCCACCGGAGTACCCCTTTTATGTCTTGGACCCAAGACCCAATAACCTGGTTGGCCTTGCTTGGTGGGTACTAACCACTATATACTGAGAACACCCCACAAGACCGCATGTTTTGAAGATTCTCTGACCAGGTCCTCGAGGCATTTCTACATTTGCGCATTTGTTCTGACTGGTCACGTGCTTCTCATATCCTTCCACCAACAGGCGCCACTGCTGAGTTGCCCATAGCAACCAATCAGATGGCTTCTTTCATTTTACAGAGGCCTTGTTAAAAATGAAAGTAGTAATCTGATTGGTTGCTATGGGCAACTAGGCAACTTTTTCTCTGGACAGGTTTTGATAAATCTCCCCCTATATCTCTACTCAGTCGGCCATTGGATTGTCAAATATTTATATCTTTTGTGTGTTTATATCTCATACACACACGTATATATTTGAAAAATTATAAACAATTTTATTATATTTATTGAATGCAATTTAAATGTTAGGCATCCTACTACTTTTCACTATATGGGATATTTCTGTAGGAAAGGAAGGGGGTTAAAGGGGTACTCCACCCCTAGACATTTTATCCCCCTATCCAAAATGGATAGAGGATAAGATGTCTGATCGCGGGGGAACCCCCCGCCATCTCTGCTGCGGCACCCCCAGACATCCGATGCACGGAGAAAACTTTGCTCCGTGCAGGATGACTGGCGATGCGGGGTGGAGGCTCGTGATGTCACGGTCACGCCCCCCTCAATGAAAGTCTATGGGAGGGGGCGTGGCTGTCTTCACGCCCCCCCCCCCCTCCCATAGGCTTGCATTGAGTGGGCGTGGCATCACAAAGCAGGGCGTGACATCACGAGCTTCCGGGGCTGCACCTGATGCGCAAAACAAACACTGGTTGCAGCAGGGAGATTGCGTGGGTCCCACGATCAGACATCTTATCCCCTAGGGCAGTGGTCTCCAACTTTCAGACCTCCAGATGTTTCAAAACTACAACTCCCAGAATGCCCGGACAGCCGTTGGCTGTCCGGGCATTCTGGGAGTTGTAGTTTTGCAACATCTGGAGGTCCGCAGGTTGGAGACCACTGCCCTAGGGGATAAGATGTCTAGGGGCAGAGTACCCCTTTAAGTTAAACAGATTTTGCCACTAAATTAGTAACCCGTGAATGTATATAACCTCCATAGTATCACTTGCGTTAGCCATGATTAAGGGTGCCCTGGGTGCCAGAAACAGGTCAGTATTCCGACTCATATTTGATTTTATCTATAATGCATGGACGCATTCAATAAAATTTTCATTTGTTGGATGCGATTGTTATTTGTTGCGGAATAGACACTCACACATCGGGCAGTCACTGGCATCCCCTCATTGTCCTTCTCATCGGGATCCAGCATCCCCAGCATTACAGCGAGGTCCCTTTTGGGGTCTGCAATAATGGGGAAGGGAAGGGTCTCCTTGGGCTCTTCGCAGTTGTAAGAATTGATGTCCTGAGGAGGCAGAAGACGAAAGATGAAAGAACGTGCACAACAGGAAACAAAGAAGCTTCTGTAACCACAAGACGAACCTAGAAGAACTTCCTACTGAAGATTTGCTTCAAAAAAGGTGCAAAGTGCATTAATATTTAGCTGTAAACTTTAAGATTACATGAACACGTATCACTATCCAGAGACCTCGGAAATGGCTTCCACACCATGTTCTGCGTCATTTTTGTAAAGGAGTACTGCAGTGTAGGAAAATGTATAAGTGTGATCGCAGGGGTCCAAGTGCTGGGACACACACACACACACACACACACACACACACACAAACACACACAAACACACACAAACACACACAAACACACACAAACACACACAAACACACACAAACACACACAAACACACACAAACACACACAAACACACACAAACACACACAAACACACACAAACACACACAAACACACACAAACACACACAAACACACACAAACACACACAAACACACACAAACACACACAAACACACACAAACACACACAAACACACACAAACACACACAAACACACACAAACACACACAAACACACACACACACACACACACACACACACAAACACACACACACACACACAAACACACACAAACACACACAAACACACACACAAACACACACACACACACACAAACACACACAAACACACACAAACACACACAAACACACACAAACACACACAAACACACACAAACACACACAAACACACACAAACACACACAAACACACACAAACACACACAAACACACACAAACACACACAAACACACACAAACACACACAAACACACACAAACACACACAAACACACACAAACACACACAAACACACACAAACACACACAAACACACACAAACACACACTTCATCTCTATGGGAGAGCTAAAAGATACACAAATACAGTGATCCCTCAGCTTACAACGGCCTCAACATACAACAGTTTCAACATACAATGGGCCAGAAAAGACCATTGTAACTTGAAACTAGACTCAACATACAATGTACTGACAGTCCAGATCTGTGAAATGTGATGGCCGGAAGAACCGACTAATCAGAATGGACATTCACTGGTAAAACACCTGTATTACTGAAGTGCATGCACTGACTGGTGTCTGGTAGCGCCCCCTACAGTACAGGGAGGTACTACAGGTTTCTGTCCCAGGGTTAGTTGCTCCTTTGGACACCAGGTGTGGGTGGCTCCATTACTTTTTTTTTTTTTTTTTTAGGACATTTGGGGAGATTTATCAAAACCTGTGCAGAGGAAAAGTTGCTAAGTTGTCCATAGCAACGCTTCTTTCATTTTTTTAAAAGGCCTTTGAAAAATGAAAGAAGCGATCTGATTGGTTGCTATGGGCAACAGCAACTTTTCCTCTGCACAGGTTTTGATAAATCTCCCCCAATGTGTTCTGTACAGGACCCTGAAGAAGCTCCTGTCCTCTACATAGACAGTGATTACAGCTCCAGCAGAATCTTTATTACTTTTATATGTAAGGAGGAAAGGTAGGATCCAGCTCTTGATGCAAATAAAAACCATTTGATTCAGTAGACATACACAGGAACACAGGAAGTTACGCGTTTCAAGCGGCAAGCGCTCTTAGTCTTAAAGGGAACCAATCATCAGATTTTACCCTATATAATGCTTGGCAAAAAGTTATATAGGGTAAAATCTTTATTTTCACCATTCCCGGGGGACGCTCCTGCCCCCAGGGATGGTGAAGATATGAAGTTATAAACTAGTCACCGCCGCAGCCGTAAGTAGTCACCTGGGCAGGGAGCTATTCTCGTTCTTCGGCCAGCAGCAACGCCCCCTCCGCTTGATTGATGGGCCGCGTCATTGTTCCGCTCACTGAACAGACGGAGCAGAGCGATGACGCGGCCCATCAATCAAGCGGAGGGGGCGTCGCTCCCGGCCGAAGAACGGGAGTAGATGAGAAGAGCTCCCCGCCCAGGTGACTACTTACGGCGGCGGCGGTGACTAGTTTATAACTTCATATCTTCACCATCCCTGGGGGCAGGAGCGTCCCCCGGGAATGGTGAAAATAAAGATTTTACCCTATATAACGCTTTGCCAAGCGTTATATAGGGTAAAATCTGATGATTGGTTCCCTTTAAGTACGACTAAGAGCGCTTGACGCTTGAAACGCGCAACTTCCTGTGTAGGTCTACTGAATAAAACATCAAGAGCTGGATCCTACCTTTCGTTCTTCTAATTGCTCCAGTGTTGTCCAGCACCTGGATCCGTGCTCCATCTGCCTGGGCGGGGTGAGCCGGTTGCACTCTTTTCCTTTTATATATAAGGATTTGCTTTATCTGTATTGTTTATCTACTTATTTTCCTTTAATCCTCACTTTTTCCTATTTTTTTGATGACATTTTGGGGCTTAAGAACCAATTACCAGGTTTCCACAGAGTTATGGTCTCAGGATACAATGGTTTCAACATACAATGGTCGTTCTGGAACCAATTAATATTGTAACTTCAGGGACCACTGCACAGTGCTCGGGTATCTCTGGCTCTCCCATAGAGATTAATGGAGGGCACGTACAGACCCCCGCTCCGTGCACGAGGAGAGCTGGAGCGTCGTGCAGGAGATAGGGGATACATTTTTCTATACTGCAGGACCCCTTTAAGGGAATCTGTCATCAGTATCGCCCACACTAACCTGTTTTTTGGTTTATACAGATTACCAGGCTTGGTGCACGGAAGGGGGGGGCATTCTCTGGCCTCCAAGTGCACGCTAACGTCACGTTGCTTCTTCTGCCTTCTGCTCGGCGAATCAATATTCATGAAGCTCAGTTTGCATACCTAATCAGATACTCGCCGGCGGGACCCCCACCAGCAGGTATCGCGGAGGTGCCAAATAGAGATGAGCGAACTTACAGTAAATTCAATTCGTCACGAACTTCTCAGCTCGGCAGTTGATGACTTTTCCTGCATAAATTAGTTCAGCCTTTGGGCTGGAAAAGGTGGATACAGTCCTAGGAAAGAGTCTTCTAGGAATGTATCCACCTTTTCCAGCCCACCGGAGCACCTGAAAGCTGAACTCATTTATGCAGGATAAGCCATCAACTGCCGAGCCGAGAAGTTCGTGACGAATCGAATTTACTGTAAGTTCGCTCATCTCTAGTGCCGAACTATGCAGCGCACCCAGCAGCTCCGCGCACGTCATAGCAGGGACCGGTGGCTAATCCCGAACATCACCGATCGTGGCGATGTCCGGCATTAACCCTATAGACGCCGCGATCAAAGTTGATCACGGCATCTAAAAATCCTGAAGTTAAACTGCCCGTTAGCTCAGGGGATGCCGATTTGGATCACCGCAGTGAAATCGCGGCGTTCCGATCAGCTGTGAGGACGGCCGGAGGTTCGTTGCCGTGCTCCGTGCCGTCCAATAGTCGCTCCTTTACTGCAGCCATCCACGGCAAGCAGTAGTAAAGGAACACCGGTAATACTGATCAATGCTATGCTATGGCATCACACTTGCATGTAAAAGTGCCCTATGGGGATAAAAAAAAAAAAAAAAAAAGGGTAAAAAAATGTAAATAAATGAATTACCCCCTTCTAATAAAATTTTTTATCCCCCCCCCTCCCCCTTTTAAATAAAATATTTTAACATAAAAAAGCCCTTCCTCTAATAAAAAAAATATATATATTTTCCCATGAACAAGAAGAAAATAAAAAAACATGTCACATGACATAGAATTTTTTTTTTTTAAAGTATCGGTAATTGGTATCGGCGAGATTGGTACTCTAACTCGGTCTTAAAAAAATGGTATTGGGGCATCCCTCGTGCAGATGCTATTTACATAGTCTAAGATGGTCACAGCTATAAAGGGGGCTGCACGCCGCTTCTGGGTGTACTCTGGAGGTGGTGCCATGCGCCTGAGCATTATGAATATTCATTAGCTGGGCGGACGGAGGAAGGAGTAAAACTAGACGAGTGTTTCTCAACCAGGGTGCCTCCAGCTGATGCAAAACTACAACTCCCAGCATGCCCGGACAGCCTTCGGCTGTCCGGGTATGCTGGGAGTTGTAGTTTTGCAACAGCTGGAGGCACCCTGGTTGAGAAACACTGACTTAGAAGCTTGTGAACGCCCCTGATGCACCACGCCTGGTTACAGCGTCACCCGCACTACAAGCCAGTACCATAGTGTTTTCCCAAACAGTCTCCAGCTGCTGCAAAACTACAACTCCCAGCATGCCCCCCTTTGGTATTAACCTTGCTCCAGCCGAGATGATCCGGCACCGAATCTATGGACAGAGCGATCATGCGTACGTTTCGCTTTTTGAATTCTGGCGCCATCTTTGCGGCCCGTCCCAGCTCTGTGGTACACACCGGCGTATAGTCTCTAGGGTGGGAGAAAAGGACACCCCATCTGAAAAGAAAAATAGGTGACATCTCAATTAGGGTCAACTTAAAAGGGGTATTTCACATTATATCCAATGACCGCCAAGCATTGTACTAAAGGTATATCAGTCATTAAAGATTACCTGTCATGATATTGATAAATTTCATAATCCCCCCAGATCACTGCCCCCATCATGATAACCCCCCACCCCCTGCCTTTATTTTTTAGTTTTCTACCTTGATATTGCTCTGTAAGAGCAGGCGTGACATCATCTGAAGCCATACAGGGGAGAACTTCCTCCCTCACTCTGCTACACACAGCCCAGAGCAGTTCAGTGTGAGATGAGCTATGATTGGCTAAGGCTACACACACCCCCTCAGCACTCCAGACTGCATTTCCAAAGTCTGTGCAAGAGATGGGGGAAATGTACTCTGGACAAGTAGGGAGACACCTAGTGGCAGCTTTTTTTTAAACACAAAAAACATTTAGGCCAGTGTTCCCCACCTTTCGCCTGCTACTTTATATAACCTATTTAACTTATTTTGGCTGCCAGGGTGCTCACTGTATGGGTAGGGTCACACACAGTGTATTTTACACTGCGCATGCGCCGTCAGCAGTCACAAGAGCTCCCTGCTGCGGCCGGATAACTTTGTGTCTTTGCTTGTAGTGGCAGATTTCCTTCTGCGCATCTGCTGCGCGCAGGCGATAGAAATCCACCGCTAGGATAGAACACACAGCAGGGAGTGCGAAATACACAGAGGATGCGCTGTGTGTGTGACCCTACCCTGTTACAGCATCGCCCTAAACCACCAGTGATGGATAAACAGACTGAAGGGGCTTCGGCCCAGATTCACTGTTCTAGTCCAGAAGTAAACAGGCTTCACTAAAGGGTCTTGTTTAGCATTCGTGCATTTACGATTGTGGCGCATGGTCTACGATAACTTTAGCGCCACATGTCTGATCTTGCTAACATGCAGCCCGTTTACACCAAAGTAGCACATACTGCGACAAACTTACGTGTCAGGAGCAGGTGCCATTGTTTCATCATTCAGATTTTTAACTGGCACAGACACAGCGAGTCGAAAAACAGAAGCAATGAACAGGAATAGTAAATACAGTGGAAACACAAACACCCCCCCCTTCCCCCAGTGGAGCAGATATTAGTCTGAGCCCTGATATGGACATTGCAGGAACATTTCTGTATTATCTGGGCCTCTTGACTTGGTTGAACACCAAGGAATAATTTGCGCTCATTAGACTTTGCACCCTCTTATTTACTCAGTCTCCATTGTGCGCTCCCTATATACATTATGAGGAGTGAGGGATTATGGACAGAAGCCTAGGAAGTCTTCTGAACCTTTGTAAATATTCTTGCGAGATTTTTTTCCTTTTGTGACCCTGTTCTTTCCCCATCTCTCCTGATCTCCCCCCCTCCCCCCCCCCATACACCAGACCGCCATCTCTCCTGATCTCCCCCCCCCCCATACACCAGACCGCCAT
>NC_079194.1:20315916-20385333 GCF_029499605.1 Hyla sarda | reverse complement strand
CCCATACACCAGACCGCCATCTCTCCTGATCTCCCCCCCCCCCATACACCAGACCGCCATCTCTCCTGATCTCCCCCCCCCCCATACACCAGACCGCCATCTCTCCTGATCTCCCCCCCCCCATACACCAGACCGCCATCTCTCCTGATCTCCCCCCCCCCATACACCAGACCGCCATCTCTACTGATCTCCCCCCCCCCCATACACCAGACCGCCATCTCTCCTGATCTCTTCCCCCCCCCCATACACCAGACCGCCATCTCTCCTGATCTCTTCCTCCCCCCCCCCCCCATATACACCATTTACAGTGTTGGGGCATTATCAGATTATCGGCAAGGTAATTGCCGATACCAATAACGTCCAAAATCATGAATATCAGCCTATAATATCGGTTGATCCCTAGTGTGTGGCCTCCACGTGCCCGTATGACCTCCCTACAACGCCTGGGCATGCTCCTGATGAGGTGGAGGATGGTCTCCTGAGGGATGTCCTCCCAGACCTGGACTAAAGCATCTGCCAACTCCTGGACAGTCTGTGGTGGATGGAGCGAGACGTCCCAGATGTGCTCAATCGGATTCAGGGGAACGGGCGGCCAGTCCATAGCATCAATGCCTTCCTCTTGCAGGAACTGCTGACACACTCCAGCCACATGAGGTCTAGCATTGTCTTGTATTAGGAGGAACCCAGGGCCAACCGCACCAGCATATGGTCTCACAAGGGGTCTGAAGATCTCATCTCGGTACCTAATGGCAGGCAGGCTACCTCTGGCAAGCACATGGAGGGCTGTGCGCCCCCGCCCCCCCCCCAAAGCAATGCCACCTCACACCATTACTGACCCACCGTCAAACCGCTCATGCTGGAGTATGTTGCAGGCAGCAGAACGTTCTCCACAGCGTCTCCAGACTGTTATAACGTCCATTATTAATAATGGACGTTATTTTGTGACGAGAGAATAAATGGAAGAAATAGTGTATGCACTATTTCTCCCGTTACTATTTTCCATCACAAAATAACGTCCATTATTAACCCCTTAACGACGCAGGACGTATATCTACGTCCTGCGCCGGCTCCTGCGATATGAAGCGGGATCGCGCCGCGATCCCGCATCATATCGCGTGGGTCCCGGCGCTAATCAACGGCCGGGACCCGCGGCTAATACCACACATCGCCGATCGCAGCGATGTGCGGTATTAACCCTTTAGAAGCGGCAGTCAAAGCTGACCGCCGCTTCTAAAGTGAAACTGAAAGTATCCCGGCTGCTCAGTCGGGCTGTTCGGGACCGCCGCGGTGAAATCGCGGCGTCCCGAACAGCTGATCGGACACCGGGAGGGCTCTTACCTGCCTCCTCGGTGTCCGATCGACGAATGACTGCTCCGTGCCTGAGATCCAGGCAGGAGCAGTCAAGCGCCGATAATGCTGATCACAGGCGTGTTAATACACGCCTGTGATCAGGATGAGAGATCAGTGTGTGCAGTGTTATAGGTCCCTATGGGACCTATAACACTGCAAAAAAAAAAGTAAAAAAAAAGGGTTAATAAAGGTCATTTAACCCCTTCCCTAATAAAAGTTTGAATCACCCCCCTTTTCCCATAAAAAAAATAAAACAGTGTAAAAATGAATAAGAATAAACATATGTGGTATTGCCGCGTGCGTAAATGTCCGAACTATAAAAATATATCATTAATTAAGCCGTACGGTCAATGGCGTATGCGCAAAAAAATTCCAAAGTCCAAAAAAGCGTATTTTGGTAACTTTTTATAACATAAAAAAATGAATAAAAAGTTATCAAAAAGTCAGATCAAAACAAAAATCATACCGATAAAAACTTCAGATCACGGCGCAAAAAAAGAGTCCTCATACCGCCCTGTACGTGGAAAAATAAAAAAAAGTTATAGGGGTCAGAAGATGACATTTTTAAACGTATAAATTTTCCTGCATGTAGTTATGATTTTTTCCAGAAGTGCGACAAAATCAAACCTATATAAGTAGGGGATCATTTTAACCGTATGGACCTACAGAATAATGATAAGGTGTAATTTTTACCGAAATATGCACTGCGTAGAAACGGAAGCCCCCAAAAGTTACAAAATGGCGTTTTTTTTTCGATTTTGTCGCACAATGATTTTTTTTTCCGTTTCGCCGTGCATTTTTGGGTAAAATGACTAATGTCACTGCAAAGTAGAATTGGCGACGCAAAAAATAAGCCATAATATGGATTTTTAGGTGGAAAATTGAAAGGGTTATGATTTTTAAAAGGTAAGGAGGAAAAAACGAAAGTGCAAAAACAGAAAAACCCTGAGTCCTTAAGGGGTTAAAGGGGTTATCCGGGGGAAAAAAAATATAAAAATAAATGATCTATCAATTGGCTCCAGAAAGTTAAAGAGATTTATAAATGACTTCTATTACAAAATCTTAATCCTTTCTGTACTTCTGAGCTGCTGAAGTTGAGTTGTTCTTTTCTGTCTAAGTGCTCTCTGATGACACGTGTCTCGAGAACTGTCCAGAGTAGAAACAAATCCCCATAGCAAACCTCTTCTCTGTGCAGTTCCCGAGCCAGACAGAGATGTCAGCAGAGAGCACTGTTGCCAGACAGAAAACAACAACTCAACTTCAGCAGCTGATAATTATTGAAAGGATTAAGATTTTTTAATAGAAGTAATTTACAAATCTGTTTAACTTTCTGGAGCCAGTTGATATATATAATAAAATAAAAAAAAGTTTTTTCCTGGAATACCCCTTTAATAGCAGGCTATAAAACGGGTTAAAACGGATTATTTAAATGTCCCATAGACTATAATGGGATTTTCTAACGGCCGATATTCAGGGTTTCTATAACAAACGGATACACTTTATAGTGTGAAAGCAGCCTTACAGATTTACGGTAGTTTCTTAGCCAGTCCCTCCCTTACAGATGAGAAGACATCAGTCTATACATAAATGGACTCCAGGACACGTCTGACCGGATCGCCCCGATACAGTATTTAGCACTATATATTTCACAACATGTTACAAAGAATCTGAAAAGTCATCTGGCAGCACATTACACACATACCACCGCCATACCGGAATGTGTTAATATTTAACTTCAGCTGGAATCCACATAACTGTATACAACGTTCTGACCACTAATCCATCTGAGGCGCAAAGAAACCGACCAGGAACAATGAAGAAGAAGATGAACACTGAGGAATAAGAGGAATCCACGGAATTCATAATATAGGAGGAAACTGGGTTATTTTTTGCTGGACTACAACCACCAATTGGAATTTCCCCATTTTATTTATTTTTTCCGTGCGGAATTTCCACGCAAGTTCTGTAGATGTTAATTATTTCTAAGCGGAGAATTCAAGAGGAATTACTCGAGTAAATTCCTCCTGAATTACTCAGTGTGAACGGCTGAGGAGAGGAAACCATGTCCACCGCATAGAGAGGACAAGCCACACACTCTCCTGCCAACCAGTCTTCTGCTCTACAGCATCATTAAAAGGGGTACTCCACTGGAAAACATTTTATTTTTTAATCAACTGGTGCCAGAAAGTTAAACAGATTTGTAAATTACTTCTACTAAAAAATATCTTAATCCTTCCAGTACTTATCAGTTGCTGTTATGATCCAGAGGAAGTTCATTACCTTTGAATTTCCTTTCTGTCTGACCACAAGTGCTCTCTGCTGACACCTCTGTCCATTTTAGAAACTGTCTAGAGCAGGACAGGTTTTCTATGTGGATTTGCTCCTACTCTGGACAGAGGTGTCAGCAGAGAGCAACGTGGTCAGACAAAGGAAATTCAAAAAGAAAAGAACTTCCTGTGGAGCATACAGCAGCTAATAAGTACTGGAAGGATTAAGATTTTTTTTTTATAGAAGTAATTTACAAATCTTTTTAATTTTCTGGCACCAGCTCACTACTTAAAGAAAAAAAAATGTTTTCTAGTGGAGTTCCCCATTAAGGGCCGTATATTAGGGTGCATGCACACCACATTTTTGCAATACAGTTCCCGTATCAGGTTTTTGATTAAAAACGGATTCCTCAAAACCTGACTAAACTGTATCAAAAACATGTGTACAAATTTCAACCCATATAAGGTTAAAAACTGTATAGGGTTTGAAAAATGATGTACGGTTGCATCGGTTTTTTCAAGAAAAAAAAAAAATATACGTTTTAAAATTTTCACTCCATTTTGAATGAAGTTTCAAGAAAAAAACTGTGCAAAGTCAAAAACCGTAAGGAACGCTCATACAGTTCTGTACGGTTCCCATTTACTCCCATGTTTTAAAAAACCGTATATGGTTTAATACGGTTTTTCACCCAGACCAAAAACGTGGTAGACTACGGTTTTGGGTATGGGTAACAAAAAACGGACAAAACCATTTGAAAAGCAAAACAGACTAAACCGGATGATGCGTTTGACATACGTTTACAGTGTTAAGTTTAGTTTACATACGGTTTTCTACACGGTTCCGTACGTTTTTTTTTTAACATGAAATAGTCTACGGGAACTGTATAGCAAAAACGTGGTGTGCGTGCAGCCTTATAACGTGTATACAATGATAACCTACTGTAACTATTATACAGGGGCCGGAAGACGAGGCGACGAGTGCGGGGACTTATCAGGTGACTAAGTGACCAAACAAAGGTTCATTCTCCACCTTCTGCCCGGAGTTATTCTTTAACACACGGATTATTATTCTTCTCTGGGATCAAACTGTACAAGTACCAAGGAAAACTAAATTCCCCTGTAATTACACCATGGTCTCCTCCAGATCATGGTGAAGAATATTTGGGATGTCCCATTAGTTTGGGCCTGTGGGGGGACACGACACCTGTGGATCTTCAGGATCTTTTACAGAGGAGAGTGAGGTGATGGAATCTTCTAGTAATTACACAAGAAGTTATCGGCCAGAAAACCAGGAAGTAACAGCGTCACATGGTAACAGATTGTGTCCGTATACAGGGAGGGCTCCGCACTCTATACAGGGAGGGCTCCGCACTCTATACAGGGAGGGCTCCGCACTCTATACAGGGAGGGCTCCGCACCCACTACACCACACTGTAACCCCCATAGTGTCTGTATACAGGGAGGGCTCCGCACCCACTACACCACACTGTAACCCCATAGTGTCTGTATACAGGGAGGGCTCCGCACCCACTACACCACACTGTAACCCCCATAGTGTCTGTATACAGGGAGGGCTCCGCACCCACTACACCACACAGTAACCCCCATAGTGTCTGTATACAGGGAGGGCTCCGCACCCACTACACCACACTGTAACCCCCATAGTGTCTGTATACAGGGAGGGCTCCGCACTCTATACAGGGAGGGCTCCGCACTCTATACAGGGAGGGCTCCGCACCCACTACACCACACTGTAACCCCCATAGTGTCTGTATACAGGGAGGGCTCCGCACCCACTACACCACACTGTAACCCCATAGTGTCTGTATACAGGGAGGGCTCCGCACCCACTACACCACACTGTAACCCCATAGTGTCTGTATACAGGGAGGGCTCCGCACCCACTACACCACACTGTAACCCCATAGTGTCTGTATACAGGGAGGGCTCCGCACCCACTACACCACACTGTAACCCCATAGTGTCTGTATACAGGGAGGGCTCCGCACCCACTACACCACACTGTAACCCCATAGTGTCTGTATACAGGGAGGGCTCCGCACCCACTACACCACACTGTAACCCCATAGTGTCTGTATACAGGGAGGGCTCCGCACCCACTACACCACACTGTAACCCCCATAGTGTCTGTATACAGGGAGGTCTCCGCACCCACTACACCACACTGTAACCCCATAGTGTCTGTATACAGGGAGGGCTCCGCACCCACTACACCACACTGTAACCCCATAGTGTCTGTATACAGGGAGGGCTCCGCACCCACTACACCACACTGTAACCCCCATAGTGTCTGTATACAGGGAGGGCTCCGCACCCACTACACCACACTGTAACCCCATAGTGTCTGTATACAGGGAGGGCTCCGCACCCACTACACCACACTGTAACCCCCATAGTGTCTGTATACAGGGAGGGCTCCGCACCCACTACACCACACTGTAACCCCATAGTGTCTGTATACAGGGAGGGCTCCGCACTCTATACAGGGAGGGCTCCGCACTCTATATAGGGAGGGCTCCGCACCCGCTACACCACACTGTAACCCCATAGTGTCTGTATACAGGGAGGGCTCCGCACCCACTACACCACATTGTAACCCCATAGTGTCTGTATACAGGGAGGGCTCCGCACCCACTACACCACACTGTAACCCCATAGTGTCTGAATACAGGGAGGGCTCCGCACCCACTACACCACACTGTAACCCCCATAGTGTCTGTATACAGGGAGGGCTCCGCACCCACTACACCACACTGTAACCCCATAGTGTCTGTATACAGGGAGGGCTCCGCACTCTATACAGGGAGGGCTCCGCACTCTATACAGGGAGGGCTCCGCACCCGCTACACCACACTGTAACCCCATAGTGTCTGTATACAGGGAGGGCTCCGCACCCACTACACCACATTGTAACCCCATAGTGTCTGTATACAGGGAGGGCTCCGCACCCACTACACCACACTGTAACCCCATAGTGTCTGAATACAGGGAGGGCTCCGCACCCACTACACCACACTGTAACCCCATAGTGTCTGTATACAGGGAGGGCTCCGCACCCACTACACCACATTGTAACCCCATAGTGTCTGTATACAGGGAGGACTCCGCACCCACTACACCACACTGTAACCCCATAGTGTCTGAATACAGGGAGGGCTCCGCACCCACTACACCACACTGTAAGTGTACCTGTCAAAGACTTTTTATATAATGTAGAAAATACAATTATATGTATATTTGTAATATACATTAGTTAAAAAAAAAGTGTAAATTTTTGTTCCTGCAGCTATTGCCTGTGTGTCTCTATGAGGAGACCAAATACAGGAAGTGAGGGCGGGACAATCGGGGCTCTATGACCTGCTATGGCCTCACACATGAGGATGATTGACAAGCCAGGAGCCTGCACAGAGCCCTGATTGTCCCGCCCTCACTTCCTGTATTTGGTCTCCTCATAGAGACACACAGACAATAGCTGCAGGGACAAAAAATATACATATGATGGTATCATCTACATTATATAAAAAGTTTTGGTTGACGACAGGTACACTTTAAATAGTAAATAGAGTGCAACCTGCTGCACAACTCCTCCCAGCGTGCCCCAAATGAACCACAACTCCCAGCATATCCTGACCATTTAGAACCACAAATCCCAGAATACACTGACAGTCTTCAGCAGCTGCAAAACTATTACAGTAGTGGTCTCCAGAATAAGGACCTCCAGATGTTGCAGAACCATGTCCGGGCATGCTGGGAGTTGTGGTTCTGCAACATCTGGGAGGTCTACAGCTTGGAGACCACTGTGCTGCCTGCATCGAGATCAGGGTTCCCCAACCAGGGTGCCTCCAGCTGTTACAAAACTACAACTCCCAGCATGTCCAGACAGCTGGGAGTTGTAGTTTTTGCAACATCTGGGAGGTCTACAGCTTGGAGACCACTGTGCTGCCTGCATCTAGATCAGTGTTCCCCAACCAGGGTGCCTCCAGATGTTGCAGAACCACAACTCCCAGCATATCCTGACCATTTGCAGCTGTTGTAGAACCACAAATCCCAGAATACACTGACAGTCTTCAGCAGCTGCAAAATTACAGTAGTGGCCTCCAGACTAAGGACCTCCAGATGTTGCAGAACCACAACTCCCAGCATGCCCGGACAGCCAACAGCTGTCCGGGCATGCTGGGAGTTGTGGTTCTGCAACATCTGGGAGGTCTACAGCTTGGAGACCACTGTGCTGCCTGCATCTAGATCAGGGTTCCCCAACCAGGGTACCTCCAGCTGTTGCAAAACTACAACTCCCAGCATGTCCGGACAGCTGGGAGTTGTAGTTTTGCAACAGCTGGAGGTCCCCTGGTTGGGAAACACTGATCTAGAGCTTCACAGACTGGGGAATCCCTTCTGTATAATCAGCCACTATAACTCCCAGCATGCCCGACCTCCGCACCAGTATATAACGCCACCTTCCTGGCACACAGCCCTCTGCCATTCGATTACGCAATATCCCTCCGCCCGTCACGGACACTTACGAGTCTCCCAGGAACTCATGGAACTTGATATGGCCGATCGTCGTATCGGCCTCGAAATCCGGAAAGACATCGCCGAGAAGGAGCCCGGGCATGGCGGCGACAGATCGCAACTGACAGCGGAGGAGCGGGGGCCGATTAAAGGGCGAATAAAAAGGGGGCGGTAAATAAGGGGCGTGGTTATACAATAACATATAGTGGGAGTGGGCGTGGCTGTGGGCGTATTCCTTTTGGGAACGTAGACGTGCGTCGCGAGCCAGGAGTCATATGACCGGGGTGATCACGTGGCTATGTGGCCTCTCTCCTGCGGCACAGCGCGTGTGGTCCTGACGTCACATGACACAGTCAATTCAAAATATTGTATCCCTTTTCCTATGGCGGTGGGAGTCACGTGCTTCCCTCACGTCAGGGAATTGTAGCGAATGACCAGTGCGGTCGTTGCCCATAGCAACCGGTCAGAGTTCACTAGAAAATTGAAAAAAGCGACCTGTTTGGTTGCTATGGGCAACTACTCCACTTCTCCTTTGCACCAGTTTTGATACAATGTGCAGTTTCCCATAGCAACCTATCAGATCTCTTCTTTCATTTAAAAAAAACATGACACGATAGCAGCAATCTTGTTGTCATAGGCAACTGCACCATTCTTCCTCTACACAGGTTTTATGATAAATATTTCCCGCTGTCCCTATATAACACAAAATATATTCACAATTGCCCCAGGATGAAAAGTCCGGGGCACTAAGGTCCCAATAGGGACTGACTACCTTAAAACGTAGCTTTTAATGAAATTAAACAAAGACCTGGGGATGAGTAACTGTTAAAATTGGCGCCATCATATCCTATATGTATACGTCACTGTTTAACATCACCACTACCCCCAGCACCCAGTGTACGGAACAAAATGTTCCGAACGCTGGGGCAGTGGAGTACCCCTTTTAGTAGTTTATATTTTAGGGTGCGTTCCCACTTGCCGTATACGCAGGGTATTTACTCTGCGCAAAACTTATGGCAGCAGCGGGAAATACGCTGCGTATTCCTTGCTCACTATACACACAGGGCTTTCCGACGGCAGCCCTATGTGTGTAGTGAGTTTTGGAGGCGGGGCCGTGTGCCGGAGTGTCTGTGACGCGCGGCTCTGCCTCCAAAACTCACTACACACATAGGGCTGCCGTCGGAAAGCCCTGTGTGTATAGTGAGCAAGGGATACACAGCGTATTTCCCGCTGCTGCCGTAAGTTTTGCGCAGCGTCAAATATGCTGCGTATACGGCAAGTGGGAATGCACCCTAAAGGAAAACTGTCAGCTTTCTCCCCCTGCACTAACCAGCGGTACTGGCTGTAGTGGGGGGACGCTGATCAGTTTGATCCTTACCGTGCCCGGATCCGCCGCGCCGTTCAGTCTTAATCTTCTATTATCGGTATATTCAAATGAGGTGCTAACTGGCAATCTGACGTCAGTGCCGGGCCACAGTGTCGCCCAAATCATCAATATTCCTCCCCTCTCTCTTCATTACAGAGTGGGGAGAATATTGATGAGCTGGGCAGCGCTCTGGCCCGGCACTTACATCAGAGTACCAGATAGCACCTCATTTGAATATACCGATAATAGAAGATTAAAGGGGTACTCCCGTGGAAAACTTTTTTTTTTTTTTTAAATCAACTGGTGCCAGAAAGTTAAACAGATTTGTAAATCACTTCTATTCAAAAATCTTAATCCTTCCAGTACTTTTTAGGGGCTGTATACTAAAGAGAAATCCAAAAAAGAAATGCATTTCCTGTGATGTCCTGACCACAGTGCTCTCTGCTGACCTCTGCTGTCCATTTTAGGAACTGTCCAGAGCAGCATATGTTTGCTATGGGGATTTTCTCCAGTTCCTAAAATGGACAGCAGAGGTCACTTTAATAGAGTGAAGTTTTCCACGGTAGTACCCCTTTAAGACCGAACGGCGCGGCGGATCCGGGCATGGTAAGGATCAAACTGATCAGCGTCCCCCGCACTAGCAGCCAGTACCGCTGGTTTGTGCGGGGGGAGAAAGCTGACAGTTTTCCTTTAAAGTGTAGTTGCTTTTTAAGTAGTTTGGGGGAGATTTATCAAAACCCGTCCAGAGGAAAAGTTGCTGAGTTGCCCATAGCAACCAATCAGATCGCTGCTTTCATTTTGCTGAGGCCTTGTTAAAAATGAAAGAAGCGATCTGATTGGCTGCTAACTCAGCAACTTTTTCCCTGGACAGGTTTTGATAAATCTCCCCCTTTATGTTTAGCTGTCACTTTTACTGGCAGAGATAACCCCGCTGGGGACCCCCCGCAATCTTGCATTCAGCACCCACCTCGGGGAGCTGCGCGCCGCGCTGCCAGCTCAGAATCTGCCATGTGACGACCACGGGGCCGGAGTATTGTGACGTCACGACTCCGCCACCGTGTGATGTTACGCCCCCGTCCCCGCTATACAAGTCTATGGGAGGGGCGTGACGGCCGTCACGCCCCCTCCCATAGACTTGTATAGCGGGGACGGGGGCGTAACATCACACGGGGGCGGAGTAGTGATGTCACGATACTCCGGCCCTCGTGGTCGTCACATGGCAGATTCTGAGCTGGTAGCGCGGCGCGCAGCTCCCTGAGGTGGGTGCTGAATGCAAGATTGCGGGGGGTCCCCAGCGGCGGGACCCCGCGGTCAGACATTTTATCCCCTATCCAATATCTGTTGCAGCAAGTTAATGGAAATTCACCGTAGATTCTTGCTTCACGTCTCCGACTAAACAATGACTTGGTCCCGCAGTATTTATGCCTTTTATAACCATGTCTTTCACCTTTGCACAATTCTATTGCGTGATAATATTTATTTTTATTATAGACTATACTATAGAAAGAAATATGCAGCCCCAGAATAATAAACATTTTAGTATTTTATCGCTATCTATAACATTAACCCCTTAGTGATGCAGCAATTTCTGTCAACTTTATTTTACGTTTCTTCACCTGCCATAACTTTTAATCCATTTGCCATAGCTTGTTTCTATGTTTTCTATTGTGCTATTAGGTGGGAAGTAGAGATGAGCGAACTTACAGTAAATTCGATTCGTCACGAACTTCTCGGCTCGGCAGTTGATGACTTTTCCTGAATAAATTAGTTCAGCTTTCAGGCGCTCCGATGGGCTGGAAAAGGTGGATACAGTCCTAGGAGACTCTTTCCTAGGAATGTATCCACCTTTTCCAGCCCACGGGAGCACCTGAAGGCTGAACTAATTTACGCAGGAAAAGTCATCAACTGCCGAGCCGAGAAGTTTGTGACGAATCGAATTTACTGTAAGTTCGCTCATCTCTAGTGGGAAGGTTCCATCAGAACTGTCCGGAGCAGGAGAGGTTTGCTATGGGGATTTGCTCCTGCTCTGGACAGTTCCTGTCATGGACAGAGGTGGCAGTAGAGAGCACTGGGGTCAGACTGGAAATAACTACACAATTTCCTCTGGAGCATACAGAGTAGTGATTATGGTGGAGTGGTAGTGATTATGGTGGAGTGGTAGTGATTATGGTGGAGTGGTAGTGATTATGGTACAGTGGTAGTGATTATGGTGGAGTGGTAGTGATTATGGTGGAGTGGTAGTGATTATGGTGTAGTGGTAGTGATTATGGTGGAGTGGTAGTGATTATGGTGGAGTGGTAGTGATTATGGTACAGTGGTAGTGATTATGGTGGAGTGGTAGTGATTATGGTGGAGTGGTAGTGATTATGGTGGAGTGGTAGGGATTATGGGGGAGTGGTAGTGATTATGGTGAAGTGGTAGTGATTATGGTGGAGTGGTAGTGATTATGGTGGAGTGGTAGTGATTATGGTGGGAGTTGTAGGGATTATGGTGGAGTGGTAGTGATTATGGTACAGTGGTAGGGATTATGGTGGAGTGGTAGTGATTATGGTGGAGTGGTAGTGATTATGGTGGAGTGGTAGTGATTATGGTGGAGTGGTAGTGATTATGGTGGAGTGGTAGTGATTATGGTGGAGTGGTAGTGATTATGGTACAGTGGTAGTGATTATGGTGGAGTGGTAGTGATTATGGTGGAGTGGTAGTGATTATGGTGGAGTGGTAGTGATTATGGTGGAGTGGTAGTGATTATGGTACAGTGGTAGTGATTATGGTGGAGTGGTAGTGATTATGGTGGAGTGGTAGTGATTATGGTACAGTGGTAGTGATTATGGTGGAGTGGTAGTGATTATGGTGGAGTGGTAGTGATTATGGTGGAGTGGTAGTGATTATGGTACAGTGGTAGTGATTATGGTGGAGTGGTAGTGATTATGGTGGAGTGGTAGTGATTATGGTGGAGTGGTAGTGATTATGGTGGAGTGGTAGTGATTATGGTACAGTGGTAGTGATTATGGTGAAGTGGTAGTGATTATGGTGAAGTGGTAGTGATTATGGTGGAGTGGTAGTGATTATGGTGGGAGTTGTAGGGATTATGGTGGAGTGGTAGTGATTATGGTACAGTGGTAGGGATTATGGTGGAGTGGTAGTGATTATGGTACAGTGGTAGTGATTATGGTGGAGTGGTAGTGATTATGGTGGAGTGGTAGTGATTATGGTGGAGTGGTAGTGATTATGGTACAGTGGTAGTGATTATGGTGGAGTGGTAGTGATTATGGTGGAGTGGTAGTGATTATGGTGAAGTGGTAGTGATTATGGTGGAGTGGTAGTGATTATGGTGGGAGTGGGAGTGATTATGGTGGAGTGGTAGTGATTATGGTGGAGTGGTAGTGATTATGGTGGGAGTGGTAGTGATTATGGTGGAGTGGTAGTGATTATGGTGGAGTGTAGTGATTATGGTGGAGTGGTAGTGATTATGGTGGAGTGGTAGTGATTATGGTGGAGTGGTAGTGATTATGGTGGAGTGGTAGTGATTATGGTACAGTGGTAGTGATTATGGTGGAGTGGTAGTGATTATGGTGGAGTGGTAGTGATTATGGTACAGTGGTAGTGATTATGGTGGAGTGGTAGTGATTATGGTGGAGTGGTAGTGATTATGGTGGAGTGGTAGTGATTATGGTGGAGTGGTAGTGATTATGGTACAGTGGTAGTGATTATGGTGGAGTGGTAGTGATTATGGTGGAGTGGTAGTGATTATGGTGGAGTGGTAGTGATTATGGTGAAGTGGTAGTGATTATGGTGGAGTGGTAGTGATTATGGTGGAGTGGTAGTGATTATGGTGGAGTGGTAGTGATTATGGTACAGTGGTAGAGATTATGGTGGAGTGGTAGTGGTTATGGTGAAGTGGTAGTGATTATGGTTGAGTGGTAGTGATTATGGTGGAGTGGTAGTGATTATGGTGGAGTGGTAGTAATTATGGTGGAGTGGTAGTGATTATGGTGGAGTGGTAGTGATTATGGTGGAGTGGTAGTGATTATGGTACAGTGGTAGTGATTATGGTGGAGTGGTAGTGATTATGGTGGAGTGGTAGTGATTATGGTGGAGTGGTAGTGATTATGGTGGAGTGGTAGTGATTATGGTGGAGTGGTAGTGATTATGGTACAGTGGTAGTGATTATGGTGGAGTGGTAGTGATTATGGTGGAGTGGTAGTGATTATGGTGGAGTGGTAGGGATTATGGGGGAGTGGTAGTGATTATGGTGAAGTGGTAGTGATTATGGTGGAGTGGTAGTGATTATGGTGGAGTGGTAGTGATTATGGTGGGAGTTGTAGGGATTATGGTGGAGTGGTAGTGATTATGGTACAGTGGTAGGGATTATGGTGGAGTGGTAGTGATTATGGTACAGTGGTAGTGATTATGGTGGAGTGGTAGTGATTATGGTGGAGTGGTAGTGATTATGGTGGAGTGGTAGTGATTATGGTGGAGTGGTAGTGATTATGGTACAGTGGTAGTGATTATGGTGGAGTGGTAGTGATTATGGTGGAGTGGTAGTGATTATGGTGGAGTGGTAGTGATTATGGTGGAGTGGTAGTGATTATGGTACAGTGGTAGTGATTATGGTGGAGTGGTAGTGATTATGGTGGAGTGGTAGTGATTATGGTACAGTGGTAGTGATTATGGTGGAGTGGTAGTGATTATGGTGGAGTGGTAGTGATTATGGTGGAGTGGTAGTGATTATGGTACAGTGGTAGTGATTATGGTGGAGTGGTAGTGATTATGGTGGAGTGGTAGTGATTATGGTGGAGTGGTAGTGATTATGGTGGAGTGGTAGTGATTATGGTACAGTGGTAGTGATTATGGTGGAGTGGTAGTGATTATGGTGGAGTGGTAGTGATTATGGTGGAGTGGTAGTGATTATGGTGGAGTGGTAGTGATTATGGTGGAGTGGTAGTGATTATGGTACAGTGGTAGTGATTATGGTGGAGTGGTAGTGATTATGGTGGAGTGGTAGTGATTATGGTGGAGTGGTAGGGATTATGGGGGAGTGGTAGTGATTATGGTGAAGTGGTAGTGATTATGGTGGAGTGGTAGTGATTATGGTGGAGTGGTAGTGATTATGGTGGGAGTTGTAGGGATTATGGTGGAGTGGTAGTGATTATGGTACAGTGGTAGGGATTATGGTGGAGTGGTAGTGATTATGGTACAGTGGTAGTGATTATGGTGGAGTGGTAGTGATTATGGTGGAGTGGTAGTGATTATGGTGGAGTGGTAGTGATTATGGTGGAGTGGTAGTGATTATGGTACAGTGGTAGTGATTATGGTGGAGTGGTAGTGATTATGGTGGAGTGGTAGTGATTATGGTGGAGTGGTAGTGATTATGGTGGAGTGGTAGTGATTATGGTACAGTGGTAGTGATTATGGTGGAGTGGTAGTGATTATGGTGGAGTGGTAGTGATTATGGTACAGTGGTAGTGATTATGGTGGAGTGGTAGTGATTATGGTGGAGTGGTAGTGATTATGATGGAGTGGTAGTGATTATGGTACAGTGGTAGTGATTATGGTGGAGTGGTAGTGATTATGGTGGAGTGGTAGTGATTATGGTGGAGTGGTAGTGATTATGGTGGAGTGGTAGTGATTATGGTACAGTGGTAGTGATTATGGTGAAGTGGTAGTGATTATGGTGAAGTGGTAGTGATTATGGTGGAGTGGTAGTGATTATGGTGGGAGTTGTAGGGATTATGGTGGAGTGGTAGTGATTATGGTACAGTGGTAGGGATTATGGTGGAGTGGTAGTGATTATGGTACAGTGGTAGTGATTATGGTGGAGTGGTAGTGATTATGGTGGAGTGGTAGTGATTATGGTGGAGTGGTAGTGATTATGGTACAGTGGTAGTGATTATGGTGGAGTGGTAGTGATTATGGTGGAGTGGTAGTGATTATGGTGAAGTGGTAGTGATTATGGTGGAGTGGTAGTGATTATGGTGGGAGTGGTAGTGATTATGGTGGAGTGGTAGTGATTATGGTGGAGTGGTAGTGATTATGGTGGGAGTGGTAGTGATTATGGTGGAGTGGTAGTGATTATGGTGGAGTGTAGTGATTATGGTGGAGTGGTAGTGATTATGGTGGAGTGGTAGTGATTATGGTGGAGTGGTAGTGATTATGGTGGAGTGGTAGTGATTATGGTACAGTGGTAGTGATTATGGTGGAGTGGTAGTGATTATGGTGGAGTGGTAGTGATTATGGTACAGTGGTAGTGATTATGGTGGAGTGGTAGTGATTATGGTGGAGTGGTAGTGATTATGGTGGAGTGGTAGTGATTATGGTGGAGTGGTAGTGATTATGGTACAGTGGTAGTGATTATGGTGGAGTGGTAGTGATTATGGTGGAGTGGTAGTGATTATGGTGGAGTGGTAGTGATTATGGTGAAGTGGTAGTGATTATGGTGGAGTGGTAGTGATTATGGTGGAGTGGTAGTGATTATGGTGGAGTGGTAGTGATTATGGTACAGTGGTAGAGATTATGGTGGAGTGGTAGTGGTTATGGTGAAGTGGTAGTGATTATGGTTGAGTGGTAGTGATTATGGTGGAGTGGTAGTGATTATGGTGGAGTGGTAGTAATTATGGTGGAGTGGTAGTGATTATGGTGGAGTGGTAGTGATTATGGTGGAGTGGTAGTGATTATGGTACAGTGGTAGTGATCATGGTGGAGTGGTAGTGATTATGGTGGAGTGGTAGTGATTATGGTGGAGTGGTAGTGATTATGGTGGAGTGGTAGTGATTATGGTACAGTGGTAGTGATTATGGTGGAGTGGTAGTGATTATGGTGGAGTGGTAGTGATTATGGTGGAGTGGTAGGGATTATGGGGGAGTGGTAGTGATTATGGTGAAGTGGTAGTGATTATGGTGGAGTGGTAGTGATTATGGTGGAGTGGTAGTGATTATGGTGGGAGTTGTAGGGATTATGGTGGAGTGGTAGTGATTATGGTACAGTGGTAGGGATTATGGTGGAGTGGTAGTGATTATGGTACAGTGGTAGTGATTATGGTGGAGTGGTAGTGATTATGGTGGAGTGGTAGTGATTATGGTGGAGTGGTAGTGATTATGGTGGAGTGGTAGTGATTATGGTACAGTGGTAGTGATTATGGTGGAGTGGTAGTGATTATGGTGGAGTGGTAGTGATTATGGTGGAGTGGTAGTGATTATGGTGGAGTGGTAGTGATTATGGTACAGTGGTAGTTATTATGGTGGAGTGGTAGTGATTATGGTGGAGTGGTAGTGATTATGGTACAGTGGTAGTGATTATGGTGGAGTGGTAGTGATTATGGTGGAGTGGTAGTGATTATGGTGGAGTGGTAGTGATTATGGTACAGTGGTAGTGATTATGGTGGAGTGGTAGTGATTATGGTGGAGTGGTAGTGATTATGGTGGAGTGGTAGTGATTATGGTGGAGTGGTAGTGATTATGGTACAGTGGTAGTGATTATGGTGAAGTGGTAGTGATTATGGTACAGTGGTAGTGATTATGGTGAAGTGGTAGTGATTATGGTGGAGTGGTAGTGATTATGGTGGAGTGGTAGTGATTATGGTGAAGTGGTAGTGATTATGGTGGAGTGGTAGTGATTATGGTGGAGTGGTAGTGATTATGGTGAAGTGGTAGTGATTATGGTGGAGTGGTAGTGATTATGGTGGAGTGTAGTGATTATGGTGGAGTGGTAGTGATTATGGTGGAGTGGTAGTGATTATGGTGAAGTGGTAGTGATTATGGTGGAGTGGTAGTGATTATGGTGGAGTGGTAGTGATTATGGTACAGTGGTAGTGATTATGGTGAAGTGGTAGTGATTATGGTGGAGTGGTAGTGATTATGGTGAAGTGGTAGTGATTATGGTGGAGTGGTAGTGATTATGGTGGAGTGGTAGTGATTATGGTGAAGTGGTAGTGATTATGGTGAAGTGGTAGTGATTATGGTGAAGTGGTAGTGATTATGGTGGAGTGGTAGTGATTATGGTGAAGTGGTAGTGATTATGGTGGAGTGGTAGTGATTATGGTGAAGTGGTAGTGATTATGGTGGAGTGGTAGTGATTATGGTGAAGTGGTAGTGATTATGGTGAAGTGGTAGTGATTATGGTGGAGTGGTAGTGATTATGGTGAAGTCGTAGTGATTATGGTGGAGTGGTAGTGATTATGGTGGAGTGGTAGTGATTATGGTGAAGTCGTAGTGATTATGGGGGAGTGGTAGTGATTATGGTGAAGTCGTAGTGATTATGGTGGAGTGGTAGTGATTATGGTGAAGTGGTAGTGATTATGGTGAAGTGGTAGTGATTATGGTGGAGTGGTAGTACGCCTGCATGACCAATACTTCATTCACCGCCAATGGCACTGAAGGAGACGCTTGGTTATCTTCATTGCCATTCTAGAAAATGATTAATTAGTTGCCAGTTTGTTTGCACTATTTTTATGCTGGGACCGCGATTCACATCGCGGAATGCGGCCACATGCAAATCGCAGCCCGTTGCATACCTCCTGATGCCCGGCTCTCTGCTTCCCCGCATACATGCCCCCGCCTCCTAGGGCGCGCGCGCGGCACCTTCTCTAGTTTTAAAGGGCCAGTGCACCACTAATGTCTGGTCCATCCCATACGTTATTTATGCCAGCTCCTCCCCCACTTCCCTGACAGATCTTCAGTGCCCCTAGCCTGAAATTAATCGTTCCTTTTGCCTGTTTGCCTCTTTCTGTGTATCCAGACCTTCCTGCTACGTCATTTGACTACGCACCTTTGCTGCCTGCCTTGACCTCCTGCTAAGTTTGACTACGCTTCTGCCTCATCCTCTGGTACCTCGTCTTGCCCAGTTACCTGTGTGGTCCAGCCATGTCGGGGGTAGTGACCTGGGTGTCACCTGCCGCAGCAAGCCCATCCTGCCTTGCAGCGGGCTCTGGTGAAGACCAGTGGCAACTTAGACTTCGCTCCCCGATACGGTCCAAGTTATCGCCACACAGGTTAGTAGGATACTCATCCAGCTTTGTGACAATTTCGGGGGCCCTGGAACCAGTTACCAGTTTCCCAGTAGAATTATGGACTCAACATACTGTGGACTCAACACACAATGGCCCTCCAGGAACCAATAATTCTGTATATTGAGGGAACACTACCGTATATTATTATCAGCAGAACACAGAATAAACAGCCAGGAGATTACTTAAAATCACGGGCACATGCACTTGGCAAGTGCCTGTGTAAATATGGACCAGTTCAGCCGGATTCGGTATTGATCGAGGGCCCTGTTTGGTTCACTATCTGGGTTCACTGAGTGGTCGATCAGCCCTAGGGATGGGTAAATATTTGACAGTACCCCCCTTTTCAGAGGAGCCACTGGATCTGATCTAGAATCTATTCACACATACGGTATCCTGCGCAGATTTGATGCACTGGATTTTATACTGCAGATTTTAATGAAAACTAAATGACTGAACACAGCTTCAAATCCTGCACAGGATACCATACGTGTGACTAGAAGGAAATAAAATGTTATCGATCAGTTTATCAGCATGTACTGGCGTACACGTAAAAAAGTCCAAATTAGCGTATATTTGGTCACTTTTATACCATAAAAAAAATGTATAAAAAGCAATCAAAAAGTCAGATCAAAACAAAAGTGGTACTGATAAAAACATCAGATCCTGGCGCAATATATGAGCTCTCATCCATCCCCGTATGCGGAAAAATAAAAAAAGTTATAGGGGTCAGAAGAGGACATTTTAAACATACAGTATTAATTTTCGTGCATGTAGTTATTAATTTTTCCAGAAGTACGACAAAATCAAACCTATATAAGTAGGGGATCATTTTAATCGTATGGACCTACAGAATAATGATAAGGTGTCATTTTTACCGAAAAATGCACTGCATAGAAACGGAAGCCCCCAAAAGTTACAAAATGGCGTTTTTGTTTTTATAAAAAAAATTTCGCACAATTATTTTTTTTTGGTTGCGCCATAGATTTTTGGGTAAAATGACTGATGTCATTACAAAGTAGAATTGGTGGCGCAAAAAAAAAAAGCCATCATATGAGTCTGTAGGTGCAAAATTGAAAGGGTTATGATTTTTAAAAGGTAAGGAGGAAAAAACTAAAGTGCAAAAACGGAAAAACCCTGAGTCCTTATGAGGTTAAACCTGAGCCCAAACTATTCACGGTTTATTAGCCTCTATCTCCACCCCTGGATTGTAAGAAGAAGAAAAAGAACCAAATTGAAGATGAAACCAGAGTTATGAAAAAATGGCGAGGTACCAATAGAATAATGATGATGGTCATTTAGGTCAAATTTAGCTAATGCGAAATGCTCAATGGTATCATCCACATAACACCTTAGATACTGTTCTAGAGTCTCATTAAAGGGAACTCCGCCCCTTGCATCTTATCCCCTATCCAAAGGATAGGGGATAAGATGTCAGATCGCCGGGGTCCCGCTGCTGGGGACCCCCGTGATCTCGCCTGCAGCACCCCGCTCTCATTACTGCCAGAGCAGACTCGCTCCGTGCGTAATGACGGCCAATACAGGGGCCGGAGCATCTTGACGTCACGGCTCCGCCCCCTTGTGACGTAACTGTCCACCCCCTCAATACAAGTCTATGGGAGGGGGAGTGGCAGCCTTCATGCCCCCTCCCATAGATTTGCATTAAGGGGCGGGCCATGACATCACGAGGGGTGAAGCCGTGACGTCACGATGCTCCGGCCCCTGTCATTGCGCACGGAGCGAGTCTGCTCTGTGCAGTAATGATAGCGGGTTGCTGCAGCGGAGATCCCGGGGGTCCCCAGCAGCGGGACCCCGGTGATCTGACATCTTATTCCCTATCCTTTGGATAGGGGATAAGATGTTTTTCGGCTGGGTACCCCTTTAAACAATCTGGATAATGTCTTGAAATTTGGAAGTAGAGCTACAAAAACTAAATGACACATCTGAAGCCATCTGTCCAAACCGAAACTACAATGTTCCCTTCTGATAGATAGTAAATCAGTTATGAGATCCATAGACAGAGTCTACAGAGTCCAAGGTCTTCGTGGCACAGAGTTCACCAGCAGAGCAGACATGAAGTGTTTTAGCGCTACAACAAATATCACCACTGGATACCCTGGTGGTGAAGTCACTAGAGAAAGAGATTGCCACCGGTGATGTTGAGAATCGGGTTTTCTTAGTTCCTGTAACCCAAGGATGACCACACATTCCAGGAACACATCATTTATTTAAGAATTAATTTAGTTCATTCTAGAAATGTAACCTTTTTTTTTTTTTTTTACAAAACCGTAAAAGGGTCTTTAGCTCCCTTTAAAGCGTTTCTGTCATCAGTATTTAAAATGTAAAAAAAATGCTTATATCAGTGTAGTAATGTGCCCTAAGTCCTGTATTCATAATAATATGCATGTGTTAATATGTAAAATTTTGATCTATGTATATCTGTGATCAGTCTTCGCACAAACATTTTTACATTTGCAAAGCATAATGCCTAAATGCATGTGCTATAGAATTCTAATGTAGCTATGCATGCTCTATATAACTCTAATGCAGCCATGTGAAATTAAATGGTGCAATGACAGAAAAAAAACGGCATTTTGTGCCAAAAATGAAAGATTTTTACATTTTCACAGCTTTGTAAGCAAACTACATGCTTTTTGTAACCCTAATGCAGCCATGTGGACCTATATGGTGCAAATACAAAAGAAATAAGTTCATACAATGACCAAAGAGAAACCATTTTGCATATAAATAATAGTTTAGCACCTTGTTTTGCTTGTCACTGTGCATGTGAATGCTTCTGAAGAGGCTGCAAGCTGTCCGCATGTTATCTGGATCTCACAGGTATTCTCCTCATACAGCTGAAAGCGGGATTAAACCCTGTACTGAGTGAACAGGAGAGAGAGAAAGCCACCCCCCCCCCCTGCTCCCCCTCCCTTCAGAAATTCGGTCCTTTTCTTGGTAGTTGTCAGGACCAAAGATCCCTAGATACCAGGGTTCGTTTTCAAAATTAAAGAGACCCCTAGTAGCCTTTTTTTTTTTAAACATTTATTTCACATTTTTTAATTAAGTAAATTAGGAAAATGCTTAGTTTTTAGGGAAGTATTAAATTAACAAAAGTTGCTTCTAGCGACAGTATCGCTTTAAACAATGTCACCACTCTTCATAAGCCCGCTTAATGGCCAACGGTTCTGGATTCCCAATGTCATAGTTTTTCTTAGGATGAGAAAGATAGACACGGGGCCTTAACCCCTTAACGACAATGGACCTAAATGTACGTCATGGAGCCGTGGTACTTAACGCACCATGACGCACATTAACGGTCCGCCATGACCGCGAGCATTGGACCGGTGTTCGCATCATGCGCAGCAGGTCCCGGCTGCTATCAGCAGCCAGGGACCCGCCGGCAATGGCGGACATCCGCGATCAAGTAGCTGTCCGCCATTACACCCTCAGATGCTGTGATCAATACAGATCACGGCATCTGCGGCAGTGCGGTACTTTAAATGGATGATCGAATCGCCCGCAGCGCTGCTGCGGAGATCCGATCATTCATAATGGTGGACGGAGGTCCCTTCACCTACCTCCGTCCATCTCCTGGAGTCTTCTGCTCTGGTCTGAGATCGAGCAGACCAAAGCAGAAGATGACCGATAACACTAATCAGTGCTATGCCCTTTGCATAGCACTGAACAGTATTAGCAATCAAATGATTGTTATAAATAGTCCCCTATGGGGACTATTAAAGTGTAAAGAAAAAGTTTTAAAATCATCCGTTTTTCCCCATTTACCCCCAAAAAAGCATAAAAAAATTAATAAACATATTTGATATCGCTGCATGCGTAAAAGTCTGAACTATCAAAATATATTGTTGATTATCCTGTATGTTGAACGGCGTAAACGTAAAAAAATAAAAAAGTCCAAAATTGCTGCATTTTTGTCACATTTTATTCCCCAAAAATTTTATAAAAAGCATAACCTAAGCAAAAGTGGTACCGATAAAAACTACAGATCACGGTCGCAAAAAATGTGCCCTCATACCGCCCCTTATATGGAAACAAAACCTTCCAAAATTTGCGCTAAATTGTGGTTTTCTTTTCAATTTTACCCACATAAATAATATTTTTTGGGTTGTGCTGTACATTTTATGGTACAATGAGCAATATCATTACAAAGTAAGATTGGTGACGCAAAAAACAAGCCCTCATATGGGTCTGTGGATGGAAATATAAAAGAGTTGTGATTTTTAGAAGGCGAGGAGGAAAAAACGAAAATGCTAAAATAAAATTGGCCTGGTCCCTAAGGCCAAAATGGACCAATTTAAGGGGTTAAATTGGTGAGAAAAGACCCTTGAAAAAAAAAAACAGCTTCCACCCCAACTGTAGAAGGATTCTACCTTGGCAATATATGGACTAGATCGGTGTTTCTCAAGGACCCCCCAACAGGTCATGTATTCATGATTTCCTTAGTCGTTCACAGGTGAAATGGTCAGTACATCAGGGATCACCACAAGTGTTCTCTGTATGGGATGTCCTCAAAAGGGTACTGCAGTGGGGGGGGGGGGGGAATCAACTGGTGCCAGAAATATAAAAATGTTAATCCTTCCAGTACTTATCAGCTACTGTATGCTCCACAGGAAGTTGAGTATGTTCACGCCTCCTCCCATAGACTGGCATTGAGTGGACACAGCCGTGACATCACGAGCCTCCGGCGCTGCACCCGATTCTCTAAACAAACTCTGGGTGCAGCAGGGATATTGCGGGGGTCCCCAGCGGCGGTACCCCTGCGATCAGACACTTATCCCCTATTTTTTGGATAGGGTATATCATGTCTAGGGGCGGAGTACCCCTTTAAAGTCAGTAGGAGAGTGCTGCAAAGAAGAATCTGCGTGGAATTCCCTGTGGATATTCCAAGCGGATTCTCTAGTGTCAATAGGGCTCTCTGGTATATAACCCTTCATGGTTTAGTGCTCAGGACCAGGAAGATTATAAATACTCCCATTAAAGGGTACCTCTTATCAAAAAAAACTTTTGATATATTATAGATTAATGTATGCAGAATAACTTTACAATTGCATGTTATTAAAAAATATGCTTCTTCCTATTTAATTTTCCACTTTGAAGAAATGACCACTAGGGGTCTCCCTACCAGTCCTGGCAGCAAGCATTTCAGACTCATGCTGGAGTCCTAAACACTACGAGCTGCCAGTCTGCTTTGTTCACAAAGGAGAACACTCAGAGCTGCCAGCCTGCTTTGTTCACAGCCTGTTTGGCTGTGAACAAAGCAGGCTGGCAGTTCTGAGTGTTTAGGACTCCAGCATGAGTCAGAAATGCTTGCTGACAGGACTGATAGAAAGAAGCATATTTACAATACAATACAATACAAATACAATAGAAAGAAGCATATTTACAATACAATACAATACAAATACAATAGAAAGAAGCATATTTTTCATTAACATGCTATTGGAAAGTTATTCAACATTCATTAATCTAAAATATATGAAAAGTTTATTTGATGAGAGGTACCCTTTAATAATAGTAATAATTACATGATGCAATAGTGTGGCCGTCAGTCCATCTCCTTGATAAAGCCACATTCATGGCGAAACATGTCGGGGGGTGACAGCACATGGTTTTAACTGCAGTCCACTATGTCTTAAACAAACAATTGAATTAGAACAAAAAATAGGTAGGGTCAGAATTGGCCAGAGAGCCTTTATAACCGTACCTGCGGTGCACAGCAGGTCACGGGTAGTGAGTGCCGCATAGCCACCAAGTTAAGTTTTAGTGTATTTGTAGCACATGTAATTTAGAGGTTATTTACTTAACCCCCTAGGGTTAATTCGTTGTTGTGGTGTCACAATGCCGGCTGGCAGGTAGTGGATCCTCTGTGCCAGAGAGGGATTGGCGAGGACCGCGCTAGTGGACCGGTTCTAAGTCACTACTGGTTTTCACCAGAGCCCGCCGCAAAGCGGGATGGTCTTACTGCGGCGGTAGTGACCAGGTCGTATCCACTAGCAACGGCTCACCTCTCTGACTGCTGATGATAGGCGAGGTACAAGGGAGTAGACAGAAGCAAGGTCGGACGTAGCAGAAGGTCGGGGGCAGGCGGCAAGGTTCGTAGTCAGGGTGGATAGCAGAAGTTCTGGTACACAGGCTTTAGACACACAAAACGCTTTCACTAGGCACAAGGGCAACAAGATCCGGCAAGGGAGTGCATGGGAGGAGGTCAGATATAGTCAGGGACCAGGTGGAAGCCAATTAAGCTAATTGGGCCAGGCACCAATCATTGGTGCACTGGCCCTTTAAGTCTCAGGGAGCTGGCGCGCGCTCGCCCTAGAGAGCGGAGCCGCGCGCGCCAGCACATGACAGCAGGGGACGGGAACGGGTAAGTGACCTGGGATGCGACTCGCGAGCGGGCGCGTCCCGCTGTGCGAATCGCATCCCCAACGGCCATGACAGTGCAGCGCTCCCGGTCAGCGGGACTGACCGGGGAGCTGCAGGGAGAAAGACGCCGTGAGCGCTCCGGGGAGGAGCGGGGACCCGGAGCGCTAGGCGTAACAGTACCCCCCCCTTAGGTCTCCCCTTTTTTTTGTCCGGTGACTGCCTCCCCTGGGATGAGGACACCGGGAAGGAATGGATGGTTTCCTCAATGGCAGGCAGTACAGCAGGAGTAGGAATGGGGAGGGAGGGCAGAGGGTGAAGCTTGGCACGGGGCAGGGAGACACAAGGACGGGAGCCATGAGGGGACACAGAGGCTTGCCTGAAGGGACTGGGAGGGGGGGAGAGGCATTTTCTGTGGCAGGCAGAGTCCCTAACGACCTTAGGGGGACCGGATACAGGAGGAACCACAGGGTCACGGCAGGGAGTACTGGGAACCGGTTTAAGGCAGTCCTTGGAACAAGAGGGACCCCAACTCTTGATCTCCCCAGTGGACCAGTCCAGGGTTGGGGAATGGTGTAGAAGCCAGGGTAGTCCAAGGAGAATTTCGGAAGTGCAATTGGGAAGGACCAAAAATTCAATTTTCTCGTGATGAGGTCCGATGCACATTAGGAGGGGCTCCGTGCGGTAACGCACGGTGCAATCCAACCTGGCTCCGTTGACCGCGGAAATGTGGAGTGGCTTGACAAGACGGGTCACCGGAATGCGGAATTTATTCACCAAGGACTCCCGAATAAAATTCCCAGAAGCACCAGAGTCCAGGCAGGCCACGGCTGAGAGGGAAGAGCTGGCTGAAGTAGAAATCCGTACAGGCACCGTGAGACGTGGAGAAGCCGACTTAGCATCAAGAGACGCCGCACCCACGAGAGCTGGGTGCGAGCGTGCGTTTCCCAGACGTGGAGGACGGATAGGGCAATCCACCAAAAAATGTTCGGTACTGGCACAGTACAGACAAAGATTCTCTTCCTTACGGCGATTCCTCTCTTCCAGGGTCAGGCGAGACCGATCCACTTGCATGGCTTCCTCGGCGGGAGGCCTAGGCGCAGATTGCAGTGGAGACTGTGGGAGAGGTGTCCAGAGATCTAAGTCTTTTTCCTGGCGGAGCTCTTGATGTCTCTCAGAAAAACGCATGTCAATGCGAGTGGCTAGATGAATGAGTTCATGCAGGTTAGCAGGAGTTTCTCGTGCGGCCAGAACATCTTTAATGTTGCTGGATAGGCCTTTTTTAAAGGTCGCGCAGAGAGCCTCATTATTCCAGGATAGTTCAGAAGCAAGAGTACGGAATTGTATGGCGTACTCGCCAACGGAAGAATTACCCTGGACCAGGTTCAGCAGGGCAGTTTCAGCAGAAGAGGCTCGGGCAGGTTCCTCAAAGACACTTCGAATTTCCGAGAAGAAGGAGTGTACAGAGGCAGTGACGGGGTCATTGCGGTCCCAGAGCGGTGTGGCCCATGACAGGGCTTTTCCAGACAGAAGGCTGACTACGAAAGCCACCTTAGACCTTTCAGTAGGAAACTGGTCCGACATCATCTCCATGTGCAGGGAACATTGCGAAAGGAAGCCACGGCAAAACTTAGAGTCCCCATTAAATTTGTCCGGCAAGGACAGGCGGAGGCTAGGAGTGGCCACTCGCTGCGGAAGGGGTGCAGGAGCTGGCGGAGGAGATGATTGCTGCTGAAGTTGCTGCAAAATGGTGAATACTTCCGACAGCTGGTGGGTTAGATGGGCGATCTGTCGGGATTGCTGGGCGACCACCGTGGTGATATCAGAGATATAAGGCAGAGGGACGTCAGCGGGATCCATGGCCGGATCTACTGTCACGATGCCGGCTGGCAGGTAGTGGATCCTCTGTGCCAGAGAGGGATTGGCGAGGACCGCGCTAGTGGACCGGTTCTAAGTCACTACTGGTTTTCACCAGAGCCCGCCGCAAAGCGGGATGGTCTTGCTGCGGCGGTAGTGACCAGGTCGTATCCACTAGCAACGGCTCACCTCTCTGACTGCTGATGATAGGCGAGGTACAAGGGAGTAGACAGAAGCAAGGTCGGACGTAGCAGAAGGTCGGGGGCAGGCGGCAAGGTTCGTAGTCAGGGTGGATAGCAGAAGTTCTGGTACACAGGCTTTAGACACACAAAACGCTTTCACTAGGCACAAGGGCAACAAGATCCGGCAAGGGAGTGCATGGGAGGAGGTCAGATATAGTCAGGGACCAGGTGGAAGCCAATTAAGCTAATTGGGCCAGGCACCAATCATTGGTGCACTGGCCCTTTAAGTCTCAGGGAGCTGGCGCGCGCGCGCCCTAGAGAGCGGAGCCGCGCGCGCCAGCACATGACAGCAGGGGACGGGAACGGGTAAGTGACCTGGGATGCGACTCGCGAGCGGGCGCGTCCCGCTGTGCGAATCGCATCCCCAACGGCCATGACAGTGCAGCGCTCCCGGTCAGCGGGACTGACCGGGGAGCTGCAGGGAGAAAGACGCCGTGAGCGCTCCGGGGAGGAGCGGGGACCCGGAGCGCTAGGCGTAACATGTGGTTTAATACCTCTACATGTGCTATTTGGCCTAATAGAATTGTATTTGCTGGACAGAGTTACACCCTAATTCTGGAAAAAATAAAAGCCATTATAATTATAGAACAGAGATGCAACAGTTATACAAGGCTCAAAACACTGGAGGCTTAGGAGATGTGATCACGGGGGTCCAACTACTGGGAATACCACCCAACCTACATGATCTCCAGAACAGCAAAGTAAGTCTCCCCTGAGAATGGAGTGGTGGTTGTTCATGCGCAATGACACTCCATTAATTTTCTATGGTAACTGCTGAAGATAAATTAAAGGGGTACTCCGCTTCCCCAGCATTCGGAACATTTTGTTCCAAACGCTTGGAGCGGGCGATGGGGGATCGTGACATCATGGCCACGCCCCTTGTGATGTCACACCGCGCCCCCTCAATGCAAGTCTATGGGAGGGGGCGTGGCGGTCGCCACGCCCCCTCCCATAGACTTGTATTGAGGGGGCATGGCACGACATCATGAAGGGCGTGCCCGTGATGTCAAAACCCCCGCCGCCCTCACCCGGTATTCTAAACCAACGCCGGGTGCTGTACAGAGATTGTTGGGGTCCCAGCTGCGGGACCCCCGCAATCAAACATCTTATATGTCTAGGGGCGGAGTACCCCTTTAAACAAAATAATTTGCAGCTCACTACGACTGTCACTACAATAGTCATCTCCTATACTCAAGAAACACCAAAATATACTAATGGGTCCTCAAGGTTTCGATTATAAGTTAAAATAAGGAAGTTAGGGTAAGTTAAAGGGGTAATCCACCATAAGGTGATTTTAGTATGTACCTGGCAGACAGTAATGGACATGCTTAGGAAGGATCTGCGCTTGTCTTGGGGCTAAACGGCTATGTTATGAGATTACCATAACATTGTGGCTAGCTTTTTGTGAACTGGTATTTCCTGTTTGGGTTTTCTTTTTTGCCTACAAATTACATAATTCCATTTTCCTCCCTCCCACACATCAGCCACCCCACCCATTGAAACATAAATGAGCTGCATCCATTCAAAAGACCTGTGTTTTTCAATCAGGGTGCCTCCAGCTGTTGCATTAGTTGCAGATTGATCTCTCTCCCACCAAGCGATCGCTCCACCCATTGAAGCAGACAGGCTCCCTGTCATCAGCTGACTAGTGATGTCAGGTCTCGGCCGCATTGCAAGCTGGGAAAAATCTGAGACAACAGTAATTTTGTATGCTGTTAAAAATAAATATTGGGTTGAAAATCACAGAAAAATTGTGAGAAAACCGTCACACACAGGTACAGACACTATATTATGAACTACACTAACTTTACAGCCCCTGTAGCATAGTCAAATAAAAGAAAATTCCTGGAATACCCATTAAAAAATGAAAAATGTGGCTGCCTGATGCTTACTGATATCCAGAAGAATGCAGTGTGTGTTTGGAGCTGATAGCAACTGGGGTCAACCGTAGGATCCAACAAGACGAACCCCACCCTTGCCCAATTATTATCAGCTCTACATACACATACACACTGCATGCATCTGGATATCAGAAAACATAGGGCAGCTATATTCCTTTTTTTTTTTTTTTTTTTTTTTCATTATTATTATTATTTTTTGTTTATATTTTTATTACTTTTTTTTCGCATTTCATTTATAAATATGACATATACATTTGATACATTGTGTAGTCTAGATTTGTCATTTTACATTATAGAGCCCTTTGCAGACTCAAATTCAGTTCAGATTTTACGTACTACATCATCATATCAGACACAATACAACTTTTTGTATACAGTTGTGACGATAATTAAACACATTTAATTACTGTATTTTAAATAGTGATATCAAAGGGGTACTCCGGTGCTTAGACATCTTATCCCCTATCCAAAGGATAGGGGATAAGATGCCTGATCGCGGGAGTCCCGTCGCTGGGGACCCCCGAGATCTTGCACGCGGCACCCCATTTGTAATCAGTCCCCAGAGCGTGTTCGCTCCGGGTCTGATTACCGGCAACCGCAGGGCCGACGGCGTGTGACGTTACGCCTCCGCCCCCGTGTGACGCCACGCTCTGCCCCTCAATGCAAGCCTACGGGAGGGGGCGTGACAGCTGTCACGCCCCCTCCCATAGACTTGCATTTAGGGGCGGAGCATGAGGTCACACGGGGCGGAGGCATAACGCCACACGCCGTCGGCCCTGCGGTTGCCGGTAATCAGACCCGGAGCGAACACGCTCTGGGGACTGATTACAAATGGGGTGCCGCGTGCAAGATCCCGGGGGTCCCCAGCGACGATCCTTCCAGTACTTATCAGCTGCTGTATGCCCCAGAGGAAGTTGTGTTGCTCTTTTCTGTCTGACCACAGTGCTCTCTGCTGCCACCTCTGTCTGTGTCAGGAACTGTCCAGAGCAGGAGAGGTTCACAATGGGGATTTACTCCTATAATGCACAGACAGTGCTGGCAGTGTCAGCAAACGTATCATGTGAGATAGGAGTACATTTTGGTTATGTAAGTGATTATGTAACAGCAACCAGGGGTCTGATCAAAATGCAACCTATGACCGAAAGAGCAACCAAAATCCGATTTCACTCTGATTGGCAGAGTCTGAAGGCTGCGGCTACCCCTGTGACTGCACCTGGGCCTGCCACAAGGGCAGACAGACTTGGCTGCCACGTCAAATGTCAGCAAAGTATGGAATGCCAGGGAAGTAGGTTTATTGGACCAGCCATAGACACTGATTGGCTGGTGGCCATCGTAACAGCATGATGTCGAAAAAAAATAAAGAATACAAAGGCATTTGTACATGAAAACAATTAAATCAAGTTGATCTTAATTGCAAATAAAGATCATGTTCTATTGTAAACAAGAAAGAGCTGCGCATTATGGCGTAATCAGACGCCAGTTTGCCAAACCTGAAATATTTGGCAACACTGTGCAGTTAGATGAAAAGTAAAACTAATGGGTGTTCATTTCATGTACATACTTGTTTTAGACTTTGATGTCTCAACTGCACCTTAAAGTGATACTCCACCCCTAGACATCTTATGCTCTATCCAAAGGATAGGGGATAAGATGTCTGATCGCTGGAGTCCCACCACTGGCACCCCCCCCCCCACGATTTCTGTGCAGCACCCGACATTCTAAACAGTACGTTTAGAACGCTGGGTTCCCGTGGCGAGAGACGTGATGTCACGCCATGCCCCCTCCATTCATTCAGCCATCACGTCCACTCCCATAGACATGAATGGAGGGGGGCGTGGAGTGACACCAGAAGGGGACGTAGCGTGACATCGCGTCTCCCGCCACGAGAACCCAGCGTTCTAAACATACTGTTTAGAATGCCGAGTGCTGCACAAAGATCATGGGGAAGGGGTTCGGGTTCCCTTCCTCAGTACCCCCACGATCAGACATCTTATCCACTACCCTTTGGATATGGGATATGGTGCCTAGGGGCGGAGTACTGCCTTAATCTGCCTTATTCCATCTTGTATACCGTGTAAGGTCATAAAAATTGGGGGGGGAAATGCCAAACTTACCTACTCCCAGTACCCTGCAGCTCCCGTCCAACCCCCGATCTTCCGTTTTCTTCCTGCTTTAAGACAAATGCTCATTGCAGGACCTTCCAACTCAACCAATCACTGGCTTCAGCAGGGTCCCATCTCAACCAGTGACTGGGTGATCGGCCAGATTTTACAATGAGCATTTGTCTTAGAAACAGGAAGAAGAGAGAAGATTGAGGGGCTGGACAGAGCCGAACAGGAGCTGCGGGGGACCAGAGCTAGGTAAGTATGGCTTATTTTCTATTCTATTTCTGAGGTCCAACACATGTTATTTTTTATGCTAGCGACAGATACCCTAAGACTTGTTCAAGTCATGGCTTCTCAATCCTTCACTGATACCTGGGCCTCACTAATGGTCAAAGTCTATGTTCATTGCAAAGATCTTGATGTATCTTTCCTTCGTCTCTTGAAGCCAGTATAACAATAATATACGTAGATAATTTTAAGATAAAAAAAAAAACTAAAAATTATAAATTGCTGCAACCAAATAAAAGAATGAGCAGCATCTAACCAATTCTGCCAACCTGGCTATCCTAACTAACAACTTGTGGGGGCTTCATATTAGGCAAAGGGTGATGATGAACACACTCCCCCACTGTAGTAGTGACCCACAGCTCTAAAGCCATTAAAGGGGTACTCCATCCCTAGACAACTTATCCCCTTTCCAAAGGATAGGGGATAAGATGTCTGATAACAGGGGTGCCGCCGATGGGGACCCCGCAATCTCGGCTGCGGCACCCCAGACATCCGGTGCATGGAGTGAACTTCGCTCTGTGCCGGAAGACTGGCAAAGTGGGGCGGAGGCTCGTGACGTCAAGACCATGCCCCCTCAATGCAAGTCTATGGGAGGGGGCGTGGCGGCTGCCACGCCCCCTCCCGTAGACTTGCATTGAGGGGGCGTGGTCATGACGTAACAAGCAGGGAGTGGCCATGACGTCACAAGCAGGGAGTGGCCGTGACGTCACGAGCCTCCAGTGCTGCACCCGATGCTCTAAACAAATGCCAGGTGCAGCAGGGAAATCCCTTGGATAGGGGATAGGATGTCTAGGGGCAGAGTACCCCTTTAAGCTATTGAAATAATGATTGGCTATACTTGTAGTTCTGCAGTAGTCTATGTGACCCCAAAGGTTTTGTAAGAGTTGATGAGAAAAAAATAATTGGGCATGCTCCAAAAAATACTGCTCCTCATGGAAACATCACCTGGTGACACGTACCCTGCAGCATGGGTGAGTACAGTGTAACATAGTGAACTCCACGCTCTGCCGAATACTTCATGCATGGAATCTTATGTATTCTGGTTAATTAGTTCTATTGTAACAGGTAACGGGTGTGAACCCGCTGTGCCACCTAACCTGTTTAGCCCAGTAATCTGGTGTTTACCCTTCAACCCTCATCCGGGCTTCCCTGCAGGGGACTTCCTCTGAGAAGGTGCAAAGTACCAAGGGGTTAGGCAGAGACAGGCCCATGTACAGTCTGTGATCTGGGGAAGACGGCATACCTGCGTAGTCAAAACATTCGAACAGTAGACAGTAAAAATGAAAAACAAAAATTTCACATGGACATAAGTATTAGGAACCTTTGCTATGCCACTTGAAATTTAGCTCTGGGGCCTCCCATTTCTCCTGATCATCTCTGAGATGTTTCTCCCCCATTGGTTAGTGTCACCTGTGATAAATTCAGCTCATTGGACAAGACATAGCCTGTCTATATAAGGTCCCACAGATGGCTATGAATATCAGAGCAAAAACCGAGAAATGAGGGGGTAAGAACTGCCTGTAGAGCTCAGAAACAGAATTGTGTGGAGGCACAGATCTGGGGGAGGGGACAAAAAAATCAGATGCACTGAAAGTTCCCTAGAGCACAATGGCCTGTACAATTCTTACATGGGCGAAGTCTAAAACTACCAAGACTTTTTTTTAGAGCTGTCGCCCCAACAATCTAAGCAATTGGGGGAGAAGGGCCTAGGTTATTTAGGGGATCAAGGAACAAATGAACACTCTAATTGAGCTCCAAATATCCTGTGTGCAGATGGAACAACCCTCCAGAATGTCAACTATCACTGCAGCACTGTGGCCAGAAAGAAACATGAAAGCCCATCTGGAGTTAACACAAAAAGATTTTTGGCCTCAATCCTAAGCGTCATGTCTGGAAGAAGCATGGTGGGGGCAGCAGCATGTCGGGAGGAAACCAGGCACTGCCCTTCACCTGCCCAATAACATCCATACAGTGATCATGGTGGGGGCAGCATCATGTCTGGAGGAAACCAGGCACTGCCCATCACCTGCCCAATACCATCCCTACAGTGATCATGGTGGGCGCAGCATCATGTCTGGGGGAAACCAGGCACTGCCCATCATCTGCCCAATACCATCCCTACAGTGATCATGGTGGGGGCAGCATCATGTCTGGAGGAAACCAGCTACTGCCCATCACCTGCCCAATACCATCCCTACAGTGATCATGGTGGGGGCAGCATCATGTCTGGGGGAAACCAGGCACTGCCCATCACCTGCCCAATACCATCCCTACAGTGATCATGGTGGGGGCAGCATCATGTCTGGAGGAAACAAGGCACTGCCCATCACCTGCCCAATACATCCCTACAGTGATCATGGTGGGGGCAGCATCATGTCTGGGGGAAACCAGGCACTGCCCAATACCATCCCTACAGTGATCATGGTGGGGGCAGCATAATGTCTGGAGGAAACCAGGCACTGCCCACCACCTGCCCAATACCATCCATACAGTGATCATGGTGGGGGCAGCATCATGTCTGGAGGAAACCAGGCACTGCCCATCACCTGCCCAATACCATCCCTACAGTGATCATGGTGGGGGCAGCATCATGTCTGGAGGAAACCAGGCACTGCCCATCACCTGCCCAATACCATCCCTACAGTGATCATGATGGGGGCAGCATCATGTCTGGAGGAAACCAGGCACTGCCCATCACCAGCCCAATACCATCCCTACAGTGATCATGGTGGGGGCAGCATCATGTCTGGGGGAGACCAGGTACTGCCCATCACCTGCCCAATGCCATCCCTACAGTGATCATGGTGGGGACAGCATCATGTTGTGGGGACAGGGAGATTAGTCAGGGTTGAGGGAAAACTTAATGGAGCAGATTACTGAAATATTCATAATAAAAACCTGGTTCAGAGCTCTGGGCTTCAGACTGGGCTGATCATTCACCTTTCAGCAGGACAGTGTCCTTAAGCACAAAGCCAAGACAACACAGGAGCGGGACAACTCTGCGAATGTCCTTGAGTGGCCCACAGACCAAACCCAATGGGACATCTCTGTAGAGACCTGATAGTGGCTTCTACTGATGGTCCTCATCCAACCTGACTAGTGTTTAGCGGCATAGGCCATATTCGAATTCGCGAATATTCGCGAATATATGGACGAATATTCGTCATATATTCGCTATATTCGCATATTCGTAATATTCGCATTTTATTTTCGCATATACTAAAATTTGCGTATGCGAAAATTAGCATACGCGGAAATTAGCATAAACAAAAATTAACATACGCGAAAATTTGCATATGCAAAAATTTGCATATGCTAATTTTCGCATGTGCGAAAATTCGCACGCCAGTCTCACACAGTAGTATTAGAGCCTTCTTTACACCACACAAGCTGGAAGCAGAGAGGGATGATCACTGTGATGTGTACTGTGATTTAAAAAAAAAACAACGAATATATAGTGCTATATTCGCGAATTCGCGAATATGCGATATTCGCAAATAAAATTCGCATTGCGAATATTTGCGAGCAACACTAAACCTGACAGAGCTGAGAGGATCTGCAGAGAAGAATGGCAGAAAATCCCCAAATCCTGGTGTGTAAACCTCGTGGCCTCATCCCCAAAAAGACTGGAGGCCGGAATCACTGCCAAAGGAGCTTCAACTAAGTCCTTAAAGGGTAAAAATACATATATCACTGCGATATTCTAGTTTTTCCTTTTCAAAAAATGAGCAAAGATATCTAACATTCTGGTATCACCTCATTATTATGGGGTACTGAGGGCAGGATGATGGGGAAACATAGCTTTTTATTATACTTTTATTATACTTTTAGCAACATAAGAGGCGCTGAAGACTGTCTTAGTGCTATTGTATTTATTTCTATAAACTGTTCTGATTGTTTTCACTATAAACCCCTAAACGTGTGTAAATGATTGTGTAGTTTGTTCTGTTTGCCGCACACATCTGCTGCTTCAGCTTTATTGCATGTTTTGCTCATTTACGAACTGTGATACGTGATGATTCCCTCGTGTTCTGGCACATGTTTCCGCTCGCAGGGATAATTTCTGGTCCTCATGGAATTGCCAACTATTTACATTTCACTTATTGTAAATCTCCACTGACCTCACGTTGATGTTGCTTTCTTAGTTATTAGAAATCACAATAAGATGTTGCGTCATAAAGACGTCTTTTGCCGGTAACACACAAGAGACAATATCTATACATGCTGCACAGTCCATCTATATAAAGGGAAGGGTTTCCCAACCAGGGTGCCTCCAGCTTTTCGGCACGTTTTTGAGTTGTAGTTTTAAAACAGCTGGAGGCACTCTGGTTGGGAAACACTGATATGGGGTGATATGATTTACATTTTAAGGATTTGTTATGAGGTGCGGAATCTGCAAATATGTGTTTTTTGTTTTACAATAGATTGGTAATGTGCTCTTAAAAAGTTCATCTCCTAAGAAGTTATAGCTTAGAGGCAAAAGGTAAAATTGAAAAAGCCTTTGCTTATAAAAAGGGTTAAAGGTTTATCTACCTACTGTATAAGAAGCAATAAAAACAACTTGCATACCTTTTACTGTAATTTACAAAGTTCACAAGTGTATATGATTTACCTTTCTACACAATTCACTGTAGACAATCAGATTTTACGTGTCAGAGAAGGATTAGAGACGGGCAGATAAAGGCAGTCTACAGTAAGGAGACCTTCAGTTCTAATGGTGGTGCCTCCTGCCCATGTTTGGGTAATTTGTTTAAAATGATTTAAACAATGACCTGGTGAATTGTAGAAAAATAATATCAATGCAATTCACATCTGAGCCGACTATTTCTCGGATATATAAACTTATTTTGATGTATATTACTCTATGGAGATAGTTTTGCAATATAATAAACAAATACACAGGTATTGTAAAAATTTGCAGATTTATTGGTTACTAGATGAGTACCCGGCATTTCCCATTTTTACCTACCTAATCCTTGTGGGGGAGGAAAAGCAACAAAGAAGGAATCTTTTGTCCTCATATCCCATCCTTATATCTCCTTCTCTTAACCTGCCCTCAGAAAAAGAGTAGAAAATAAAAGGGGTGTGGCTTAATGGGTGGGCATGTCTTTGCAAGATAGGGCATGGCATGCGGTAGGGTGTGGTTGCAAGCCAGACTGACAAATTCACCACGAGATGCAGAGCAGATCTTGTGGAATATGGTACCAGAAGTCCCATATGCTTGTGTGGTACCCGGGTGGTGTAGTGCAGGTAGTAGTAGGACAGGTGGTAATAGCCCAGGGAGAGATGGTAATGTAATCCCTTGTAGCGTTCGTAACGCCAGGATGTGGTTGTTTGGTGTAGGGCACCGCCGACAACCAACCCAGAAACGGCATATATTAAATGAGAGTCCAAAGCTGGTTTTGATGCAACTTGAACTTTACTGAAGAAGGCAGAAAACAGTCTTTACAAATAACCAACTTCCACAGAGGTGACCGGAACACAGGGAACCTCTCAGGCTTTGACTTGTAGTGGTAATGATGATGATGGAGGCCACTGTACTACTGTTATGACTTTGGTAGGGACAGTAGATACTTGACTTGTAGACATAGATGAGACTTAGAGATTAGATGTGGCTGCAGACTTGTAGGCTTTGGCCTAACTGGACTGGACTTGTACAGGACTGGTGCTTCACTGTCCAGGAACTAAGAGCAGGAACCAAGAGAGAAGAGAGCCAAGAGAGAAGAGAACCAAGAGAGAAGAGAACCAAGAGAGAAGAGAGCCAAGAGAGAAGAGAGCCAAGAGAGAAGAGAGCCAAGAGAGAAGAGAACCAAGAGAGAAGAGAACCAAGAGAGAAGAGAACCAAGAGAGAAGAGAGCCAAGAGAGAAGAGAACCAAGAGAGAAGAGAACCAAGAGAGAAGAAAACCAAGAGAGAAGAGAACCAAGAGAGAAGAGAGCCAAGAGAGAAGAGAACAAAGAGAGAAGAGAACCAAAAGAGAAGAGAACCAAGAGAGAAGAGAACCAAGAGAGAAGAGAACCAAGAGAGAAGAGAACTAAGAGAGAAGAGAACCAAGAGAGAAGAGAACCAAGAGAGAAGAGAGCCAAGAGAGAAGAGAGCCAAGAGAGAAGAGAACCAAGAGAGAAGAGAACCAAGAGAGAAGAAAACCAAGAGAGAAGAGAACCAAGAGAGAAGAGAGCCAAGAGAGAAGAGAACCAAGAGAGAAGAGAGCCAAGAGAGAAGAGAGCCAAGAGAGAAGAGAGCCAAGAGAGAAGAGAGCCAAGAGAGAAGAGAATCAAGAGAGAAGAGAGCCAAGAGAGAAGAGAACCAAGAGAGAAGAGAGCCAAGAGAGAAGAGAACCAAGAGAGAAGAGAACCAAGAGAGACGAGAGCCAAGAGAGAAGAGAGCCAAGAGAGAAGAGAGCCAAGAGAGAAGAGAGCCAAGAGAGAAGAGAACCAAGAGAGAAGAGAGCCAAGAGAGAAGAGAGCCAAGAGAGAAGAGAACCAAGAGAGAAGAGAGCCAAGAGAGAAGAGAACCAAGAGAGAAGAGAGCCAAGAGAGAAGAGAACCAAGAGAGAAGAGAGCCAAGAGAGACGAGAGCCAAGAGAGAAGAGAGCCAAGAGAGAAGAGAACCAAGAGAGAAGAGAGCCAAGAGAGAAGAGAACCAAGAGAGAAGAGAGCCAAGAGAGAAGAGAACCAAGAGAGAAGAGAGCCAAGAGAGAAGAGAACCAAGAGAGAAGAGAGCCAAGAGAGAAGAGAACCAAGAGAGAAGAGAGCCAAGAGAGAAGAGAGCCAAGAGAGAAGAGAACCAAGAAAGAAGAGAGCCAAGAGAGAGAGTGTGGACACTACAGCCCTTTATATATCAGGGGGTTGGACTAAAGCCCATTGGAAGCTGGTTGCCTGTGGTTACCTGGGCCCCTGGAACTCTGGGTATCAGGTGATCACATATCACATGACCTTAGGAAAGTCCTATACAGTTTAAACATCCTAATAACCTTTGCACATAGCTTGTATTCACTGTACCTAAAATAAACATACATAATTAATGTACAATAGAAACCATAATAATGACCTTGGGGGATCCTGCAGGAGAGCCCTGTGGACTTGAGGGACTCTACCTGAGGGGACTTTAGGAACTATACAGAACCATGTTCTGTACCGGGACACGACACTTGCATGGGACTTGAAACAAAAACCCCATCCTTCACATGAGGGGGTAGGTAAGGGTTAATTTAACTATTATATATTTTTATTTATAGGAATCTGAGGGTATGAAACAAGCAGAGCTTCTTACGGGACAGTACATTGATGCTGTACTAGAGATGGCATAGACACTATATAATCACCTGTAAATTACTTCTATAGAAAAATCTTAATCCTTCCAGTACTTATCAGCTGCTGTATGCTGCTGGAATTCTTTTCTGTCTGACCACAGTGCTCTCTGCTGACACCTCTGTCTATGTCAGGAACTGTCCAGAGCAGGAGCAAATCCCCATAGCAAATCTCTCCTGCTCTGGTCAGTTCCTGACATGGACAGAGGTGTCAGCAGAGAGCACTGTGGTCAGACTGTAAAGAACTACACAACTTCCTGCAGCGCATACAGCAGCTGATAAATACTGGAAGGATTAAGATTTTTATAAAGAAGTAATTTACAAATCTGTATAACTTTCTGGCACCAGTTGATTTAAAAAAAATGTTTTCCACCGGAGTACCCCTTTAAGAAACAATTTGGGTCAAAAGATGATATTATAACTGATAGACACCAAATAGATGTCATTATGGATGAAATAAAAATAGAGGAGTGTGGATACATGAATGAAAAAGTTTGATGTCAATTGCCACTTGACTATTAGAGAGAAGTCAAATAAAATAAAAATAAATATATATGTTATTTGTGTCACGATGCCGGCTGGCAGGTAGTGGACCCTCTGTGCCAGAGAGGGATTGGCGTGGACCGTGCTAGTGGACCGGTTCTAAGCCACTACTGGTTTTCACCAGAGCCCGCCGCAAAGCGGGATGGTCTTGCTGCGGCGGTAGTGACCAGGTCGTATCCACTAGCAACGGCTCACCTCTCTGGCTGCTGAAGATAGGCGCGGTACAAGGGAGTAGGCAGAAGCAAGGTCGGACGTAGCAGAAGGTCGGGGCAGGCAGCAAGGATCGTAGTCAGGGGCAACGGCAGAAGGTCTGGAAACACAGGCAAGGAACACACAAGGAACGCTTTCACTGGCACTAAGGCAACAAGATCCGGCAAGGGAGTGCAAGGGAAGTGAGGTAATATAGGGAAGTGCACAGGTGAAAACCCTAATTGGAACCACTGCGCCAATCAGCGGCGCAGTGGCCCTTTAAATCGCAGAGACCCGGCGCGCGCGCGCCCTAGGGAGCGGGGCCGCGCGCGCCGGGACAGAACAGACGGGGAGCGAGTCAGGTAGGGGAGCCGGGGTGCGCATCGCGAGCGGGCGCTACCCGCATCGCGAATCGCATCCCGGCTGGCAGCAGGATCGCAGCGCCCCGGGTCAGAGGACGTGACCGGAGCGCTGCAGCGGAGGGAGTGAAGCGAGCGCTCCGGGGAGGAGCGGGGACCCGGAGCGCTCGGCGTAACAGTACCCCCCCCCTTGGGTCTCCCCCTCTTCTTGGAGCCTGAGAACCTGAGGAGCAGACTTTTGTCAAGGATGTTGTCCTCAGGTTCCCAGGATCTCTCTTCAGGACCACAACCCTCCCAGTCTACTAAAAAAAAATTTTTCCCTCTGACCTTTTTGGCAGCCAAAATTTCCTTGACCGAGAAGACGTCCGAGGAGCCGGAAACAGGAGTGGGAGGAACAGATTTGGGAGAAAAACGGTTGAGGATGAGTGGTTTGAGAAGAGAGACGTGAAAGGCATTAGGGATACGAAGAGAAGGAGGAAGAAGAAGTTTATAAGAGACAGGATTAATTTGACACAAAATTTTGAAAGGACCAAGATAGCGTGGTCCCAACTTGTAGCTAGGGACACGGAAGCGGACATATTTAGCGGAGAGCCATACCTTGTCTCCAGGGGAAAAAACGGGGGGAGCTCTTCTTTTCTTATCCGCGAACCTCTTCATGCGTGAAGAAGCCTGTAAGAGAGAATTTTGGGTCTCTCTCCATATAATGGAAAGGTCACGAGAAATTTCATCCACAGCGGGCAGACCAGAGGGCAAGGGGGTAGGGAGGGGGGGAAGAGGGTGACGGCCGTACACCACGAAAAATGGGGATTTGGAGGAAGATTCAGAGACCCTGAAGTTATACGAAAATTCGGCCCATGGAAGGAGATCTGCCCAGTCATCCTGGCGGGAGGAAACAAAATGTCGCAAATAATCACCCAGGATCTGGTTAATTCTTTCTACTTGTCCATTGGACTGGGGATGATATGCAGAGGAAAAATTTAATTTAATCTTGAGTTGTTTACAGAGAGCCCTCCAGAATTTAGACACGAATTGGACCCCTCTATCCGAGACAATCTGCGTAGGCAACCCGTGAAGACGAAAAATGTGTACAAAAAATTGTTTAGCCAACTGAGGCGCAGAAGGAAGACCAGGAAGAGGGATGAAATGTGCCATTTTGGAGAATCGATCAACGACCACCCAAATAACGGTGTTGCCACGGGAAGGGGGTAAATCAGTAATAAAATCCATACCAATCAGAGACCAAGGCTGTTCGGGGACAGGCAGAGGATGAAGAAAACCAGCGGGCTTCTGGCGAGGAGTCTTATCCCGGGCACAGATAGTGCAGGCTCGCACAAAGTCCCCAACATCCGTCTCCAGAGTCGGCCACCAATAGAAGCGGGAGATGAGTTGCACAGATTTCTTGATGCCCGCATGACCTGCGAGATGGGAGGAGTGACCCCATTTGAGGATTCCGAGGCGTTGGCGTGGAGAAACAAAGGTCTTTCCTGGAGGAGTCTGCCTGATGGAGGCAGGAGAAGTGGAGATCAGGCAGTCAGGTGGAATGATGTGTTGCGGAGGGAGATCAACTTCTGAGGCATCCGAGGAACGAGAGAGAGCATCGGCCCTAATGTTCTTATCGGCAGGACGAAAGTGAATCTCAAAATTAAATCGGGCAAAGAACAGAGACCACCGGGCCTGGCGAGGATTCAGCCGTTGGGCCGACTGGAGGTAGGAGAGGTTCTTGTGGTCGGTGTAGATAATAACAGGAAATCTTGATCCCTCCAGCAGATGCCTCCATTCCTCAAGTGCTAATTTAATGGCTAGAAGCTCTCGATCCCCGATGGAGTAGTTCCTCTCCGCTGGAGAGAAGGTCCTAGAGAAAAAACCACAAGTGACAGCATGCCCGGAAGGATTTTTTTGTAGAAGAACAGCTCCAGCTCCTACTGAGGAGGCATCAACCTCCAATAGGAAGGGTTTGGAAGGGTCAGGTCTGGAGAGCACGGGAGCCGAAGAAAAGGCAGACTTGAGTCGTTTAAAGGAGTCTTCTGCTTGAGGAGGCCAGGACTTGGGATCAGCATTTTTCTTGGTTAAAGCCACGATAGGAGCCACAATGGTAGAAAAATGTGGAATAAATTGCCTGTAATAATTGGCGAACCCCAAAAAGCGTTGGATAGCACGGAGTCCGGAGGGGCGTGGCCAATTTAAGACGGCAGAGAGTTTGTCTGGATCCATCTGTAGTCCCTGGCCAGAGACCAAATATCCTAGAAAAGGAAGAGATTGGCATTCAAACAGACATTTCTCAATTTTGGCATAGAGTTGGTTGTCACGAAGTCTCTGAAGAACCATACGGACATGCTGGCGGTGTTCTTCTAGATTGGCAGAAAAAATTAGGATATCGTCCAGATATACCACAACACAGGAGTATAACAGATCACGAAAAATTTCATTGACAAAGTCTTGGAAGACGGCAGGGGCATTGCACAGTCCAAAGGGCATGACCAGATACTCAAAGTGTCCATCTCTGGTGTTAAATGCCGTTTTCCACTCGTCCCCCTCTCTGATGCGGATGAGGTTATAGGCGCCTCTTAAGTCCAATTTAGTGAAGATGTGGGCACCTTGGAGGCGATCAAAGAGTTCAGAGATGAGGGGTAAGGGGTAGCGGTTCTTAACCGTGATTTTATTAAGACCGCGGTAGTCAATGCAAGGACGTAGGGAGCCATCTTTTTTGGACACAAAGAAAAATCCGGCTCCGGCAGGAGAGGAGGATTTACGGATAAAGCCCTTTTTTAGATTCTCCTGGACGTATTCGGACATGGCAAGAGTCTCTGGGGCAGAGAGAGGATAAATTCTGCCCCGGGGTGGAGTAGTACCCGGGAGGAGGTCGATAGGGCAATCATAAGGCCTGTGAGGAGGTAGAGTCTCAGCTTGTTTTTTGCAGAAAACATCCGCGAAGTCCATATAGGCCTTAGGGAGACCGGTTACTGGAGGAACCACAGAGTTACGGCAAGGGTTACTGGGAACCGGTTTTAGACAGTTCTTGGAACAAGAGGACCCCCAACTCTTGATCTCCCCAGTGGACCAATCCAGGGTTGGGGAATGAAGTTGAAGCCAGGGAAGTCCAAGGAGAATCTCCGAGGTGCAATTGGGGAGGACCAAAAGTTCAATCCTCTCATGATGAGATCCGATGCTCATAAGAAGGGGCTCCGTGCGGAAACGTATGGTACAGTCCAATCTTTCATTATTTACACAATTGATGTAGAGGGGTCTGGCGAGACTGGTCACTGGGATGTTGAACCTGTTGACGAGAGAGGCCAAAATAAAATTTCCTGCAGATCCAGAGTCCAAGAAGGCCACTGTAGAGAAGGAGAAGGCAGAGGCAGACATCCGCACAGGCACAGTAAGACGTGGAGAAGCAGAGTAGACATCAAGGACTGTCTCACCTTTGTGCGGAGTCAGTGTACGTCTTTCCAGGCGGGGAGGACGGATAGGACAATCCCTCAGGAAGTGTTCGGTACTAGCACAGTACAGGCAGAGGTTCTCCATACGGCGTCGTGTCCTCTCTTGAGGTGTCAGGCGAGACCGGTCGACCTGCATAGCCTCCACGGCGGGAGGCACAGGAACAGATTGCAGGGGACCAGAGGAGAGAGGAGCCGAGGAGACGAAACGCCTCGTGCGAACAGAGTCCATATCTTGGCGGAGTTCCTGACGCCTTTCAGAAAAACGCATGTCAATGCGAGTGGCTAGGTGAATAAGTTCATGTAGATTAGCAGGAATTTCTCGTGCGGCCAGAACATCTTTAATGTTGCTGGATAGGCCTTTTTTGAAGGTCGCGCAGAGGGCCTCATTATTCCAGGACAATTCTGAAGCAAGTGTACGGAATTGTACGGCATACTCGCCAACGGAAGAATTACCCTGGACCAGGTTCAACAGGGCAGTCTCAGCAGAAGAGGCTCGGGCAGGTTCCTCAAAGACACTTCGGATTTCCGAGAAGAAGGAGTGTACAGAGGCAGTGACGGGGTCACTGCGGTCCCAGAGCGGTGTGGCCCATGACAGGGCTTTTCCGGACAGAAGACTGACTACGAAAGCCACCTTAGACCTTTCAGTGGGAAACAGGTCCGACATCATCTCCAGATGCAGGGAACATTGGGAAAGAAAGCCACGGCAAAACTTAGAGTCCCCATCAAATTTATCCGGCAAGGATAAGCGTATCCCAGGAGCGGCCACTCGCTGCGGAGGAGGTGCAGGAGCTGGCGGAGGAGATGACTGCTGAAGCTGTGGTAGCAACTGTTGTAGCATAACGGTCAGTTGAGACAGCTGTTGGCCTTGTTGCGCTATCTGTTGTGACTGCTGGGCGACCACCGTGGTGAGGTCAGCGACAACTGGCAGAGGAACTTCAGCGGGATCCATGGCCGGATCTACTGTCACGATGCCGGCTGGCAGGTAGTGGACCCTCTGTGCCAGAGAGGGATTGGCGTGGACCGTGCTAGTGGACCGGTTCTAAGCCACTACTGGTTTTCACCAGAGCCCGCCGCAAAGCGGGATGGTCTTGCTGCGGCGGTAGTGACCAGGTCGTATCCACTAGCAACGGCTCACCTCTCTGGCTGCTGAAGATAGGCGCGGTACAAGGGAGTAGGCAGAAGCAAGGTCGGACGTAGCAGAAGGTCGGGGCAGGCAGCAAGGATCGTAGTCAGGGGCAACGGCAGAAGGTCTGGAAACACAGGCAAGGAACACACAAGGAACGCTTTCACTGGCACTAAGGCAACAAGATCCGGCAAGGGAGTGCAAGGGAAGTGAGGTAATATAGGGAAGTGCACAGGTGAAAACCCTAATTGGAACCACTGCGCCAATCAGCGGCGCAGTGGCCCTTTAAATCGCAGAGACCCGGCGCGCGCGCGCCCTAGGGAGCGGGGCCGCGCGCGCCGGGACAGAACAGACGGGGAGCGAGTCAGGTAGGGGAGCCGGGGTGCGCATCGCGAGCGGGCGCTACCCGCATCGCGAATCGCATCCCGGCTGGCAGCAGGATCGCAGCGCCCCGGGTCAGAGGACGTGACCGGAGCGCTGCAGCGGAGGGAGTGAAGCGAGCGCTCCGGGGAGGAGCGGGGACCCGGAGCGCTCGGCGTAACAATTTGATGATCAATGCTTGATTGTTAGATATATAGGGATTGTATGATACTATGATTGAATAGGGAATGTCTGATATAGCGATTCAGTGTGTAAAGCTGTATGTAGGTGAATGCTGTGACTGCAATAAATTAATGTGTCCATGACTGATTTGTGAATTAATAGATGTTCTCAATGCCTTCATTCAGTCCAAGTAGAGTCAATGTATTTAACTTGAAAACCTAATATGATTCTTTCCTTTTCAGTCTCTCAAATCTGTCTGTGCAGTTAGCTGGTACTTGTTCAATGCTGTAAAGCTGACCTCCGAGAAGTTACTTTCATGTGATGTACTGGCATGTCGGGATACGCTGTGTGTCTCGTATTTGTGTAGTATATTTTACCTATGCCCGTCTGAGTGACTGTGATGTGCATCAGATGTATTGCAAATTACATTGGTACTCTATTAGGTAAATGACTTTTAATTTGGACTGTTTCTACTGTTTGGCTACTGATGAAGCAGATTGCCCCATTATTTACATCAACACACAGTTTGCAGGTTTTTATATTGCATTTATAGCATTCAGGCGCAGAGGCTTTCGCTTACTGTTGTAGCAGATCCAGTGTGTCTTAAATGACTTGGAGCAACCATATTTTTGATAGTTGTGGCCCTCCTGTATGTGAACTTTGCATTGGTGGGTAGAACCCTCTTCAGAATGGGGTCCTGCAATAACAGACCCTAAAGTTTTTTTTAATGTGGATTTGATTTTGTTGTGTCCTACTGAAAAGTTAGTAATAAAGTTATATTTGGCATGTCGGGATACGCTGTGCTGCTCGTATTTGTGTAGTATATTCTGCCTATGCCCGTCTGAGTGACTCTGATGTGCATCAGATGTATTGCAAATTACATTGGTACTCTATTAGGTAAATGACTTTTAATTTGGACTGTTTCTACTGTTTGGCTACTGATGAAGAAGATTGGCCCATTATTTAGATCAACACACAGTTTGCAGGTTTTTATATTGCATTTATAGCATTCAGGCGCAGAGGCTTTTGCTTACTGTTGTGTCTTAAATGACTTGGAGCAACCATATTTTTTGATAGTTGTGGCCCTCCTGTATGTGAACTTTGCATTGGTGGGTAGAACCCTCTTCAGAATGGGGTCCTGCAATAACAGACCCTAAAGTTTTTTTAATGTGGATTTGATTTTGTTGTGTCCTACTGAAAAGTTAGTAATAAAGTTATATTTGGCATGTCGGGATACGCTGTGCTTCTCGTATTTGTGTAGTATATTCTGCCTATGCCCGTCTGAGTGACTCTGATGTGCATCAGATGTATTGCAAATTACATTGGTACTCTATTAGGTAAATGACTTTTAATTTGGACTGTTTCTACTGTTTGGCTACTGATGAAGAAGATTGGCCCATTATTTAGATCAACACACAGTTTGCAGGTTTTTATATTGCATTTATAGCATTCAGGCGCAGAGGCTTTTGCTTACTGTTGTGTCTTAAATGACTTGGAGCAACCATATTTTTTGATAGTTGTGGCCCTCCTGTATGTGAACTTTGCATTGGTGGGTTGAACCCTCTTCAGAATGGGGTCCTGCAATAACAGACCCTAAAGTTTTTTGAATGTGGATTTGATTTTGTTGTGTCCTACTGAAAAGTTAGTAATAAAGTTATATTTGAAGGAGTAATTATTTATTTTGATTTTTCTCTCCCTTCTTTTACATGGAGGGGTTTGCATGTTTGGAAGGTTATTCACTGTTAGTCTTTTTCTTAACGTTTTATTAAAGGAGAACTCCGCTACTCAGCGTTTGGAACAAACTGTTCCGAACGCTCGAGCCGGTGCCGGGAGCTGGTTACATCATAGCCCCACCCTTCATGATGTCTCGCCCGCCCCCTCAGTGCAAGTCTATGGGAGGGGGCGTGACATCCGTCACGCCCCCTCCCATAGACTTGCAATGAGGAGGCAGGCGTGACATCATGATGGGGCAGGGCTATGATGTCACGAGCTCCCGGAGCCGGCTACAGCATTCGGAACAGTTTTTTCCAAACACTGAGCAGCAGAGTACCCTTTAAATGCTGCCTGTATGGTGTTTTTTGGATATCCTTTAAGGTGTTTCTTTATAACCTGACTTTGGCTGATGAAATCTGAGTTTTAGTGCAATTTCTACTGATCCTAGAAAATTGGCCATACAGGATTGCTTCTCTCCACTTTCGATAGTGACAACTCTTATAATCAAGGAGACTGTTACAATCAACACCTTTAAAATAGCTTTTTGTGATGATTGTGTTGTTTTTGGTGGATAGTCCTAGAGCCAGGTACTCAGTCTTGTCTCTGTAACACTTGCCAGATAAGGACAAATTCCAATTGTTTTCGTTGAGGTAGTTGGAAAGACCTGGAATGATTCCTCAGAGCCATTCCAGATAAAGATTAAATCATGTATGCACCTATTGTACAATATAATCTGATCTTTCTAATAGTGGTTACTATGGATGAATTCTTCCTTATATGCCCCCATGTACAGGTTCGCAAAAGATGGCACAAACCCTGTCCACACCAATCACTGATATATAGATCAATATTAGCTAGCTCTAGACTACCAAATCAGGAATAACAATAGCTAAATTTTAAACCTTTTATTACAAAAATTTTCTATTACAGAATAACGTACACAAATCCCCATAAAAAACAGTAGATATCAATTATTTCACAAAGTGCAATAGTAATAGGGACAATCCCCCGTAATACATGCCTCACCCACCCGACGCGTTTCCCCGTAATTCAATGAAAGAACATACGGTTCATCAGGGGTATACAAGCAATTAGAGTAGTCGCTTTAGGACAAAAATGCACATACACATAATAAGTACATATAGAACATATACATAGTAATACACAGAAAAAGCTCGGCTCTGCTTATTATCGATGAAAACTGCCGTAATGTGTTTTCAGACCTTCATTATTGTTCCAAAATATTCATGAACAAGTATGTCCCTTTAGATAGCCGACCTCACAGATATATGGAGGGTAAACTCAAAACAATATGTTCTCCAGAGATGTCGCTGTTGTAGTATGATTATACATAGATATGGGTAGAGCTATCCAGCTAAGAGCCAAAACTAGGGAGCAGGACTATCATTAGCTGTACAAAAATGCCCGAGAAGCAAAAGACAATTCAAATACTCTATCACTCCTCCTTGGTTAAAAGTTCCACCATCTAGGCCTTATATCCAGAAGTCAGAGATGATCCTTTAACATAAACAGATAGCCGCAAACAGTCCCAACCAGCTGCACTCTAGGGACACTCTCCTCCACAACAGGTCCCACTTATCCTAGCGACCACCAATGCACATGACCACAAACCCTGTCCCATGGCTGTCCCTCTCATTTGTAAGTACATTTTACCTTCAATAATGAAATAATTGTGACTAAAGATTTAAAGGGGTATTCCAGGAATTTTTTTTATTTGACTATGCTACAGGGGCTGTAAAGTTAGTGTATAATATAGTGTCTGTACCTGTGTGTGACAGTTTTCACACAATTCTTCTGTGATTTTCACCCCACTATTTATTTTTAACAGCATACAAAATGACTGTTGTCTCGGATTTTTCTCAGCTTGCAATGCGGTAGAGACCTGACATCACTAGTCAGCTGATGACAGGGAGCCTGTCTGCTTCAATGTGTGGAGGGATCAATCTGCAACTAATGCAACAGCTGTAGGCACCCTGATTGAAAACCACAGGTCTTTTGTTTCAATGGGTGGAGTGGATGATGCGTGAGAGGGAGGAAAATCGCATTGTGGGAATTGTAGTCAAAAAAACATAAGTCAAACAGGAAATACAAGTTCACAAAAAGCTAGCCACAGTGTTATGGTAATCTCATGACTGTTACGCCGAGCGCTCCGGGTCCCCGCTCCTCCCCGGAGCGCTCGCTACACTCTCGCTACTGCAGCGCTCCGGTCATATCCACTGACCCGGTGCGCTGCGATACCGCCTCCAGCCGGGATGCGATTCGCGATGCGGGTGGCGCCCGCTCGCGATGCGCACCCCGGCTCCCGTACCTGACTCGCTCTCCGTCGGTCCTGTCCCGGCGCGCGCGGCCCCGCTCCCTAGGGCGCGCGCGCGCCGGGTCTCTGCGATTTAAAGGGCCACTGCGCCGCTGATTGGCGCAAGTGGTTCTAATTAGTGTGTTCACCTGTGCACTCCCTATGTATACCTCACTTCCCCTGCACTCCCTCGCCGGATCTTGTTGCCATTGTGCCAGTGAAAGCGTTTCCTTGTGTGTTCCTAGCCTGTGTTCCAGACCTCCTGCCGTTGCCCCTGACTACGATCCTTGCTGCCTGCCCCGACCTTCTGCTACGTCCGACCTTGCTTCTGTCTACTCCCTTGTACCGCGCCTATCTTCAGCAGTCAGAGAGGTTGAGCCGTTGCTAGTGGATACGACCTGGTCACTACCGCCGCAGCAAGACCATCCCGCTTTGCGGCGGGCTCTGGTGAAAACCAGTAGTGACTTAGAACCGGTCCACTAGCACGGTCCACGCCAATCCCTCTCTGGCACAGTGGATCCACCTCCTGCCAGCCGGCATCGTGACAGTAGATCCGGCCATGGATCCCGCTGAAGTCCCTCTGCCAGTTGTCGCCGACCTCACCACGGTGGTCGCCCAGCAGTCACAACAGATAGCGCAACAAGGCCACCAGCTGTCTCAACTGACCGTGATGCTACAGCAGCTACTACCACAGCTTCAGCAATCATCTCCTCCGCCAGCTCCTGCACCTCCTCCGCAGCGAGTGGCCGCTTCAGGCCTACGACTATCCTTGCCGGATAAATTTGATGGGGACTCAAAATTTTGCCGTGGCTTTCTTTCTCAATGTTCCCTGCACTTGGAGATGATGTCGGACCAGTTTCCTACTGAAAGGTCTAAGGTGGCTTTCGTAGTCAGCCTTCTGTCTGGAAAAGCTCTGTCATGGGCCACACCGCTCTGGGACCGCAATGACCCCGTCACTGCCTCTGTACACTCCTTCTTCTCGGAAATTCGAAGTGTCTTTGAGGAACCTGCCCGAGCCTCTTCTGCTGAGACTGCCCTGTTGAACCTGGTCCAGGGTAATTCTTCCGTTGGCGAGTACGCCGTACAATTCCGTACTCTTGCTTCTGAACTATCCTGGAATAATGAGGCCCTCTGCGCGACCTTTAAAAAAGGCCTATCCAGCAACATTAAAGATGTTCTGGCCGCACAAGAAATCCCTGCTAACCTACATGAACTCATTCATCTAGCCACTCGCATTGACATGCGTTTTTCCGAAAGGCGTCAGGAGCTCCGCCAGGATATGGACTTTGTTCGCACGAGGCGTTTTTTCTCCCCGGCTCCTCTCTCCTCTGGTCCCCTGCAATCCGTTCCTGTGCCTCCCGCCGTGGAGGCTATGCAGGTCGACCGGTCTCGCCTGACACCTCAAGAGAGGACACGACGCCGCATGGAGAATCTCTGCCTGTACTGTGCCGGTACCGAACACTTCCTGAAGGATTGTCCTATCCGTCCTCCCCGCCTGGAAAGACGTACGCTGACTCCGCACAAGGGTGAGACAGTCCTTGATGTCAACTCTGCTTCTCCACGTCTTACTGTGCCTGTGCGGATATCTGCCTCTACCTTCTCCTTCTCTACTATGGCCTTCTTGGATTCCGGATCTGCAGGAAATTTTATTTTGGCCTCTCTCATCAACAGGTTCAACATCCCGGTGACCAGTCTCGCCAGACCCCTCTACATCAATTGTGTTAACAATGAAAGATTGGACTGTACCATACGTTTCCGCACGGAGCCCCTCCTAATGTGCATCGGACCTCATCACGAGAAAATTGAGTTTTTGGTCCTCCCCAATTGCACTTCCGAAATTCTCCTCGGACTACCCTGGCTTCAACACCATTCCCCAACCCTGGATTGGTCCACTGGGGAGATCAAGAGTTGGGGTTCCTCTTGTTTCAAGGACTGCCTTAAACCGGTTCCCAGTTCTCCTTGCCGTGACCCTGTGGTTCCCCCTGTAACCGGTCTCCCTAAGGCCTATATGGACTTTGCGGATGTTTTTTGCAAAAAACAAGCTGAGATTCTACCTCCTCACAGGCCTTATAACTGTCCTATTGACCTCCTCCCGGGCACTACTCCATCCCGGGGCAGAATTTATCCTCTCTCTGCCCCAGAGACTCTTGCTATGTCTGAGTACATCCAGGAAAATTTAAAAAAGGGCTTTATCCGCAAATCCTCCTCTCCTGCCGGAGCCGGATTTTTCTTTGTGTCCAAAAAAGATGGCTCCCTACGTCCTTGCATTGATTACCGCGGTCTTAATAAAATCACGGTAAAGAACCGCTACCCCCTACCTCTCATCTCTGAACTCTTTGATCGCCTCCAAGGTGCCCACATCTTTACCAAACTGGACTTAAGAGGTGCTTATAATCTCATCCGCATCAGAGAGGGGGATGAATGGAAAACGGCATTTAACACTGGAGATGGACACTTTGAGTATCTGGTCATGCCCTTTGGCCTGTGCAACGCCCCTGCCGTCTTCCAAGACTTTGTTAATGAAATTTTTCGTGATCTCTTATATTCCTGTGTTGTTGTGTATCTGGACGATATCCTGATTTTTTCTGCCAACCTAGAAGAACACCGCCAGCATGTCCGCATGGTTCTTCAGAGACTTCGTGACAATCAACTTTATGCCAAAATGGAGAAATGTCTGTTTGAATGTCAATCTCTTCCTTTCCTAGGATACTTGGTCTCTGGCCAGGGACTACAAATGGATCCAGACAAACTCTCTGCCGTCTTAGATTGGCCACGCCCCTCCGGACTCCGTGCTATCCAACGTTTTTTGGGGTTCGCCAATTATTACAGACAATTTATTCCACATTTTTCTACCATTGTGGCTCCTATCGTGGCTTTAACCAAAAAGAATGCCAATCCTAAGTCATGGCCTCCTCAAGCGGAAGACGCCTTTAAACAGCTCAAGTCTGCCTTTTCTTCGGCTCCCGTGCTCTCCAGACCTGACCCATCTAAACCCTTCCTATTGGAGGTTGATGCCTCCTCAGTAGGAGCTGGAGCGGTCCTTCTACAAAAAAATTCTTCCGGGCATGCTGTTACTTGTGGTTTTTTTTCTAGGACCTTCTCTCCGGCGGAGAGGAACTACTCCATCGGGGATCGAGAGCTACTAGCCATTAAATTAGCACTTGAGAAATGGAGGCATCTGCTGGAGGGATCAAGATTTCCAGTTATTATTTACACCGATCACAAGAACCTCTCCTATCTCCAGTCTGCCCAACGGCTGAATCCTCGCCAGGCCAGGTGGTCTCTGTTCTTTGCCCGATTTAATTTTGAAATTCACTTTCGGCCTGCCGATAAGAACATTAGGGCCGATGCTCTCTCTCGTTCCTCGGATGCCTCGGAAGTAGAGCTCTCTCCGCAACACATCATTCCTCCTGACTGCCTGATCTCCACTTCTCCAGCCTCCATCAGGCAAACTCCTCCAGGGAAGACCTTCGTCTCTCCACGCCAACGCCTCGGAATCCTCAAATGGGGTCACTCCTCCCATCTCGCAGGTCATGCGGGCATCAAGAAATCCGTGCAACTCATCTCTCGTTTCTATTGGTGGCCGACTCTGGAGACGGATGTTGTGGATTTTGTGCGAGCCTGCACTGTCTGTGCCCGGGATAAGACTCCTCGCCAGAAGCCCGCTGGTCTTCTTCATCCTCTGCCTGTCCCCGAACAGCCTTGGTCTCTGATTGGTATGGACTTTATTACAGACTTACCCCCATCCCGTGGCAACACTGTTGTTTGGGTGGTCGTTGATCGATTCTCCAAGATGGCACATTTCATCCCTCTTCCTGGTCTCCCTTCAGCGCCTCTGTTGGCAAAACAATTTTTTGTACACATTTTTCGTCTTCACGGGTTGCCCACGCAGATCGTCTCGGACAGAGGCGTCCAATTCGTGTCAAAATTCTGGAGGGCTCTCTGTAAACAACTCAAGATTAAATTAAACTTTTCTTCTGCCTATCATCCTCAATCCAATGGGCAAGTAGAAAGAATTAACCAGGTCCTGGGTGATTATTTAGGGCATTTTGTTTCCTCCCGCCAGGATGACTGGGCAGATCTTCTACCATGGGCCGAATTCTCGTATAACTTCAGAGTCTCTGAATCTTCCTCCAAATCCCCATTTTTCGTGGTGTACGGCCGTCACCCTCTTCCCCCCCTCCCTACTCCCTTGCCCTCTGGTTTGCCCGCTGTGGATGAAATATCTCGTGATCTTTCCACCATATGGAAAGAGACCCAAAATTCTCTCTTACAGGCTTCATCACGCATGAAGAAGTTTGCTGATAAGAAAAGAAGAGCTCCCCCCATTTTTTCTCCTGGAGACAAGGTATGGCTCTCCGCTAAATATGTCCGCTTCCGTGTCCCTAGCTACAAATTGGGACCACGCTATCTTGGTCCTTTCAAAATTTTGTGCCAGATTAATCCTGTCTCTTACAAACTTCTTCTTCCTCCTTCTCTTCGTATTCCTAATGCCTTTCACGTTTCTCTTCTTAAACCACTCATCATCAACCGTTTCTCTCCCAAACTTGTTTCTCCCACTCCTGTTTCCGGCTCCTCGGACATCTTCTCCGTAAAGGAGATACTGGCCTCCAAGAAGGTCAGAGGGAAAACTTTTTTTTTGGTCGATTGGGAGGGTTGTGGTCCTGAAGAGAGATCCTGGGAACCTGAGGACAATATCCTAGACAAAAGTCTGCTCCTCAGGTTCTCAGGCTCTAAGAAGAGGGGGAGACCCAAGGGGGGGGTACTGTTACGCGGAGCGCTCCGGGTCCCCGCTCCTCCCCGGAGCGCTCGCTACACTCTCGCTACTGCAGCGCTCCGGTCAGATCCACTGACCCGGTGCGCTGCGATACCGCCTCCAGCCGGGATGCGATTCGCGATGCGGGTGGCGCCCGCTCGCGATGCGCACCCCGGCTCCCGTACCTGACTCGCTCTCCGTCGGTCCTGTCCCGGCGCGCGCGGCCCCGCTCCCTAGGGCGCGCGCGCGCCGGGTCTCTGCGATTTAAAGGGCCACTGCACCGCTGATTGGCGCAAGTGGTTCTAATTAGTGTGTTCACCTGTGCACTCCCTATGTATACCTCACTTCCCCTGCACTCCCTCGCCGGATCTTGTTGCCATTGTGCCAGTGAAAGCGTTTCCTTGTGTGTTCCTAGCCTGTGTTCCAGACCTCCTGCCGTTGCCCCTGACTACGATCCTTGCTGCCTGCCCCGACCTTCTGCTACGTCCGACCTTGCTTCTGTCTACTCCCTTGTACCGCGCCTATCTTCAGCAGTCAGAGAGGTTGAGCCGTTGCTAGTGGATACGACCTGGTCACTACCGCCGCAGCAAGACCATCCCGCTTTGCGGCGGGCTCTGGTGAAAACCAGTAGTGACTTAGAACCGGTCCACTAGCACGGTCCACGCCAATCCCTCTCTGGCACAGTGGATCCACCTCCTGCCAGCCGGCATCGTGACAATGACATAGCCATTTAGCCCCAAGACAAGAGCAGATCCTTCCTAAGCATGTCCATTACTGTCTGCCAGGTACATACTAAAATCACCTTATGGTGGAGAAGCCTTTTAAGCGATGCTTTTCGTAATGAAGGTTTTCTGTTCCTGGATCAAGTGGGATCTGGAGAAAGAGTAGATGTAATTACTTCTAGTCCCTTCTGATAGGAAATATTTCATTATAAAGACGTGACATCTAGAGTGGCCCACTTGTAATCCTGTTGACAATCTTGTTGCCACCCCGGTGGAGGGGGTATCTTTTAGATATGACCTCAGATTTATTACATAATCTTGTACAATTATGTCCACATGATGTGACAGATTGCTTGTCAATGAATTGATACCCAAGATGATTGGGCACCAAGGAGGGTTCATCTTGTCCTTAAAGGATAACTCTCATTAAAACAAATTTTTGTTATTGCACTCCTTATGGTAAATAAAAAATATTTCTAATATACTTTGTTTAAAAAAATGAAGTGTTTTATTTGTGCTTAAAAAGCTCAAGAGCACATTTTTCCCCATCTTATACACAGACTTAGGACCAAAGTCCAAACACAGGAAGTGCAGCCTGGAGTGCTGGGGGGGGGGGGGGTGGTGTCCAACCAACAGCATATGGCAGTTAAGTGTGAGAGGAGCTATGATTGGATGAGGCTGGACACCCCCCCTCAGCACTCCAGGCTGCACTTCCTGTGTTTGGGCTTCGGTCTAAAGTCTGTGTATGAGGTGGGGGAAAATGTGCTCTTGAGCTTTTTTAAGCACAAATAATTATATTAGAAATATTTTTTATTTACCATAAAGAGTGCAATAGCAAAAATCAGTTTTAATGAGAGAGCCAATTTAATGACTTTAGGAAGATGGTAGAAGATGGGGATCTTTGGCTCTTTGATAATGATAAGGTCCCTCTTTTTTTTTTTTTTAGTAAGTACACCACACTCATGTTACGCCGAGCGCTCCGGGTCCCCGCTCCTCCCCGGAGCGCTCGCAACATCCTCGCAATTGCAGCGCCCCGGTCAGACCTGCTGACCGGGTGCGCTGCGATACCTCTCCCAGCCGGGATGCGATTCGCGATGCGGGTGGCGCCCGCTCGCGATGCGCGCCCCGGCTCCCGTACCTGACTCGCTCTCCGTCGGTCCTGTCCCGGCGCGCGCGGCCCCGCTCCTTAGGGCGCGCGCGCGCCGGGTCTCTGCGATTTAAAGGGCCACTGCGCCGCTGATTGGCCCAGTTGGCTTAATTAGTGTGTTCACCTGTGCACTCCCTATTTATACCTCACTTCCCCTGCACTCCCTCGCCGGATCTTGTTGCCTTAGTGCCTAGTGAAAGCGTTTCCCTGTGTGTTCCTAGCCTGTGTTCCAGACCTCCTGCCGTTGCCCCTGACTACGATCCTTGCTGCCTGCCCCGACCTTCTGCTACGTCCGACCTTGCTCTTGTCTACTCCCTTGTACCGCGCCTATCTTCAGCAGTCAGAGAGGTTGAGCCGTTGCTGGTGGATACGACCTGGTTGCTACCGCCGCTGCAAGACCATCCCGCTTTGCGGCGGGCTCTGGTGAATACCAGTAGCAACTTAGAACCGGTCCTCAGGTTCTCAGGCTCCAAGAAGAGGGGGAGACCCAAGGGGGGGGGGTACTGTTAAGCCGAGCGCTCCGGGTCCCCGCTCCTCCCCGGAGCGCTCGCAACATCCTCGCAATTGTAGCGCCCCGGTCAGACCTGCTGACCGGGTGCGCTGCGATACCTCTCCCAGCCGGGATGCGATTCGCGATGCGGGTGGCGCCCGCTCGCGATGCGCGCCCCGGCTCCCGTACCTGACTCGCTCTCCGTCGGTCCTGTCCCGGCGCGCGCGGCCCCGCTCCTTAGGGTGCGCGCGCGCCGGGTCTCTGCGATTTAAAGGGCCACTGCGCCGCTGATTGGCCCAGTTGGCTTAATTAGTGTGTTCACCTGTGCACTCCCTATTTATACCTCACTTCCCCTGCACTCCCTCGCCGGATCTTGTTGCCTTAGTGCCTAGTGAAAGGTTTCCCTGTGTGTTCCTAGCCTGTGTTCCAGACCTCCTGCCGTTGCCCCTGACTACGATCCTTGCTGCCTGCCCCGACCTTCTGCTACGTCCGACCTTGCTCTTGTCTACTCCCTTGTACCGCGCCTATCTTCAGCAGTCAGAGAGGTTGAGCCGTTGCTGGTGGATACAACCTGGTTGCTACCGCCGCTGCAAGACCATCCCGCTTTGCGGCGGGCTCTGGTGAATACCAGTAGCAACTTAGAACTGGTCCACCAGCACGGTCCACGCCAATCCCTCTCTGGCACAGAGGATCCACCACCTGCCAGCCGAACCGTGACAACTCATAAGCTTTATCTAACACCATTTTACAGGATTCTTGGAAGTTTTTTGTAGGGGAGCTGAACATAGTATTTGTAAAGTCAGCGCTCCTGCCAAACACGCTGGCCATGAGCGCTCTCCTCTCATGTCCCTGCTGCCGGCGGGGCTGGGATTCGCATCACGGGAATCGCCCACATGCGAGTCCCAGCCCGTCACTCACCTCCCTGGTCTTCCGTGTTCTCAGGCCGACGCACGTGCCCCGCCTCCTAGGGTGCATGCGTGCCGGAGCTCTGTGATTTAAAGGGCCAGTACAACCTGATTAGTGTCTTCACCTGTTCCTTTCCTATAAGTGTGTGCACCTCCCCCTGCCCTGTGCCTGATCTTTGTTGCCCTAGTGCCTGAGAGAAAGCTACTGTGTTCCTGTGTTTCTTGTGTTCCTGATTATCCATGTACCTTATCCTAGTTCCATGACCTGACCCTGCTACTTTGCCGCTTGCCCTGCCCTACAGCTATCCTGACCACGTCTTGTCTTATCCTTCTGTAGCACACTTCACCCCAGCTACCTGTGTGGACAAGTTGTGCCAGAGGTAGCGACCTGGGTGCCGCCTGCCTCAGCAAGACTATTGTTACGCCGAGCGCTCCGGGTCCCCGCTCCTCCCCGGAGCGCTCGCTTCACTCTCTCCGCTGCAGCGCTCCGGTCACGTCCTCTGACCCGGGGCGCTGCGATCCCGCTGCCAGCCGGGATGCGATTCGCAATGCGGGTAGCGCCCGCTCGCGATGCGCACCCCGGCTCCCCTACCTGACTCGCTCCCCGTCTGTTCTGTCCCGGCGCGCGCGGCCCCGCTCCCTAGGGCGCGCGCGCGCCGGGTCTCTGCGATTTAAAGGGCCACTGCGCCGCTGATTGGCGCAGTGGTTCCAATTAGGGTAATCACCTGTGCACTTCCCTATATTACCTCACTTCCCTTGCACTCCCTTGCCGGATCTTGTTGCCTTAGTGCCAGTGAAAGCGTTCCTTGTGTGTTCCTTGCCTGTGTTTCCAGACCTTCTGCCGTTGCCCCTGACTACGATCCTTGCTGCCTGCCCCGACCTTCTGCTACGTCCGACCTTGCTTCTGCCTACTCCCTTGTACCGCGCCTATCTTCAGCAGCCAGAGAGGTGAGCCGTTGCTAGTGGATACGACCTGGTCACTACCGCCGCAGCAAGACCATCCCGCTTTGCGGCGGGCTCTGGTGAAAACCAGTAGTGGCTTAGAACCGGTCCACTAGCACGGTCCACGCCAATCCCTCTCTGGCACAGAGGATCCACTACCTGCCAGCCGGCATCGTGACAGTAGATCCGGCCATGGATCCCGCTGAAGTTCCTCTGCCAGTTGTCGCTGACCTCACCACGGTGGTCGCCCAGCAGTCACAACAGATAGCGCAACAAGGCCAACAGCTGTCTCAACTGACCGTTATGCTACAACAGTTACTACCACAGCTTCAGCAGTCATCTCCGCCGCCAGCTCCTGCACCTCCTCCGCAGCGAGTGGCCGCTCCTGGGCTACGCCTATCCTTGCCGGATAAATTTGATGGGGACTCTAAGTTTTGCCGTGGCTTTCTTTCCCAATGTTCCCTGCATCTGGAGATGATGTCGGACCTGTTTCCCACTGAAAGGTCTAAGGTGGCTTTCGTAGTCAGCCTTCTGTCCGGAAAAGCCCTGTCATGGGCCACACCGCTCTGGGACCGCAATGACCCCGTCACTGCCTCTGTACACTCCTTCTTCTCGGAAATCCGAAGTGTCTTTGAGGAACCTGCCCGAGCCTCTTCTGCTGAGACTGCCCTGTTGAACCTGGTCCAGGGTAATTCTTCCGTTGGCGAGTATGCCGTACAATTCCGTACTCTTGCTTCAGAATTGTCCTGGAATAATGAGGCCCTCTGCGCGACCTTCAAAAAAGGCCTATCCAGCAACATTAAAGATGTTCTGGCCGCACGAGAAATTCCTGCTAATCTACATGAACTTATTCACCTAGCCACTCGCATTGACATGCGTTTTTCCGAAAGGCGTCAGGACTCTGTTCGCACGAGGCGTTTCTCCTCCTCGGCTCCTCTCTCCTCTGGTCCCCTGCAATCTGTTCTTGTGCCTTCCGCCGTGGAGGCTATGCAGGTCGACCGGTCTCGCCTGACACCTCAAGAGAGGACACGACGCCGTATGGAGAACCTCTGCCTGTACTGTGCTAGTACCGAACACTTCCTGAGGGATTGTCCTATCCGTCCTCCCCGCCTGGAAAGACGTACGCTGACTCCGCACAAAGGTGAGACAGTCCTTGATGTCTACTCTGCTTCTCCACGTCTTACAGTGCCTGTGCGGATGTCTGCCTCTGCCTTCTCCTTCCCTGCTGTGGCCTTCTTGGACTCTGGATCTGCAGGAAATTTTATTTTGGCCTCTCTCGTCAACAGGTTCAACATCCCGGTGACCAGTCTCGCCAGACCCCTCTACATCAATTGTGTAAATAATGAAAGATTGGACTGTACCATACGTTTCCGCACGGAGCCCCTTCTTATGAGCATCGGATCTCATCATGAGAGGATTGAACTTTTGGTCCTCCCCAATTGCACCTCAGAAATTCTCCTTGGACTTCCCTGGCTTCAACTTCATTCCCCAACCCTGGATTGGTCCACTGGGGAGATCAAGAGTTGGGGGTCCTCTTGTTCCAAGAACTGTCTAAAACCGGTTCCCAGTAACCCTTGCCGTAACTCTGTGGTTCCTCCAGTAACCGGTCTCCCTAAGGCCTATATGGACTTCGCGGATGTTTTCTGCAAAAAACAAGCTGAGACTCTACCTCCTCACAGGCCTTATGATTGCCCTATCGACCTCCTCCCGGGCACTACTCCACCCCGGGGCAGAATTTATCCTCTCTCTGCCCCAGAGACTCTTGCCATGTCCGAATACGTCCAGGAGAATCTAAAAAAGGGCTTTATCCGTAAATCCTCCTCTCCTGCCGGAGCCGGATTTTTCTTTGTGTCCAAAAAAGATGGCTCCCTACGTCCTTGCATTGACTACCGCGGTCTTAATAAAATCACGGTTAAGAACCGCTACCCCTTACCCCTCATCTCTGAACTCTTTGATCGCCTCCAAGGTGCCCACATCTTCACTAAATTGGACTTAAGAGGCGCCTATAACCTCATCCGCATCAGAGAGGGGGACGAGTGGAAAACGGCATTTAACACCAGAGATGGACACTTTGAGTATCTGGTCATGCCCTTTGGACTGTGCAATGCCCCTGCCGTCTTCCAAGACTTTGTCAATGAAATTTTTCGTGATCTGTTATACTCCTGTGTTGTTGTATATCTGGACGATATCCTAATTTTTTCTGCCAATCTAGAAGAACACCGCCAGCATGTCCGTATGGTTCTTCAGAGACTTCGTGACAACCAACTCTATGCCAAAATTGAGAAATGTCTGTTTGAATGCCAATCTCTTCCTTTTCTAGGATATTTGGTCTCTGGCCAGGGACTACAGATGGATCCAGACAAACTCTCTGCCGTCTTAGATTGGCCACGCCCCTCCGGACTCCGTGCTATCCAACGCTTTTTGGGGTTCGCCAATTATTACAGGCAATTTATTCCACATTTTTCTACCATTGTGGCTCCTATCGTGGCTTTAACCAAAAAAAATGCTGATCCCAAGTCCTGGCCTCCTCAAGCAGAAGACGCCTTTAAACGACTCAAGTCTGCCTTTTCTTCGGCTCCCGTGCTCTCCAGACCTGACCCTTCCAAACCCTTCCTATTGGAGGTTGATGCCTCCTCAGTGGGAGCTGGAGCTGTTCTTCTACAAAAAAATTCTTCCGGGCATGCTGTCACTTGTGGTTTTTTCTCTAGGACCTTCTCTCCAGCGGAGAGGAACTACTCCATCGGGGATCGAGAGCTTCTAGCCATTAAATTAGCACTTGAGGAATGGAGGCATCTGCTGGAGGGATCAAGATTTCCTGTTATTATCTACACCGACCACAAGAACCTCTCCTACCTCCAGTCTGCCCAACGGCTGAATCCTCGCCAGGCCCGGTGGTCTCTGTTCTTTGCCCGATTTAATTTTGAGATTCACTTTCGTCCTGCCGATAAGAACATTAGGGCCGATGCTCTCTCTCGTTCCTCGGATGCCTCAGAAGTTGATCTCCCTCCGCAACACATCATTCCACCTGACTGCCTGATCTCCACTTCTCCTGCCTCCATCAGGCAGACTCCTCCAGGAAAGACCTTTGTTTCTCCACGCCAACGCCTCGGAATCCTCAAATGGGGTCACTCCTCCCATCTCGCAGGTCATGCGGGCATCAAGAAATCTGTGCAACTCATCTCCCGCTTCTATTGGTGGCCGACTCTGGAGACGGATGTTGGGGACTTTGTGCGAGCCTGCACTATCTGTGCCCGGGATAAGACTCCTCGCCAGAAGCCCGCTGGTTTTCTTCATCCTCTGCCTGTCCCCGAACAGCCTTGGTCTCTGATTGGTATGGATTTTATTACTGATTTACCCCCTTCCCGTGGCAACACTGTTATTTGGGTGGTCGTTGATCGATTCTCCAAAATGGCACATTTCATCCCTCTTCCTGGTCTTCCTTCTGCGCCTCAGTTGGCTAAACAATTTTTTGTACACATTTTTCGTCTTCACGGGTTGCCTACGCAGATTGTCTCGGATAGAGGTGTCCAATTCGTGTCTAAATTCTGGAGGGCTCTCTGTAAACAACTCAAGATTAAATTAAATTTTTCCTCTGCATATCATCCCCAGTCCAATGGACAAGTAGAAAGAATTAACCAGATCTTGGGTGATTATTTGCGACATTTTGTTTCCTCCCGCCAGGATGACTGGGCAGATCTCCTTCCATGGGCCGAATTCTCGTATAACTTCAGGGTCTCTGAATCTTCCTCCAAATCCCCATTTTTCGTGGTGTACGGCCGTCACCCTCTTCCCCCCCTCCCTACCCCCTTGCCCTCTGGTCTGCCCGCTGTGGATGAAATTTCTCGTGACCTTTCCATTATATGGAGAGAGACCCAAAATTCTCTCTTACAGACTTCTTCACGCATGAAGAGGTTCGCGGATAAGAAAAGAAGAGCTCCCCCCGTTTTTTCCCCTGGAGACAAGGTATGGCTCTCCGCTAAATATGTCCGCTTCCGTGTCCCTAGCTACAAGTTGGGACCACGCTATCTTGGTCCTTTCAAAATTTTGTGTCAAATTAATCCTGTCTCTTATAAACTTCTTCTTCCTCCTTCTCTTCGTATCCCTAATGCCTTTCACGTCTCTCTTCTCAAACCACTCATCCTCAACCGTTTTTCTCCCAAATCTGTTCCTCCCACTCCTGTTTCCGGCTCCTCGGACGTCTTCTCGGTCAAGGAAATTTTGGCTGCCAAAAAGGTCAGAGGGAAAAATTTTTTTTTAGTAGACTGGGAGGGTTGTGGTCCTGAAGAGATATCCTGGGAACCTGAGGACAACATCCTTGACAAAAGTCTGCTCCTCAGGTTCTCAGGCTCCAAGAAGAGGGGGAGACCCAAGGGGGGGGGTACTGTTACGCCGAGCGCTCCGGGTCCCCGCTCCTCCCCGGAGCGCTCGCTTCACTCTCTCCGCTGCAGCGCTCCGGTCACGTCCTCTGACCCGGGGCGCTGCGATCCCGCTGCCAGCCGGGATGCGATTCGCGATGCGGGTAGCGCCCGCTCGCGATGCGCACCCCGGCTCCCCTACCTGACTCGCTCCCCGTCTGTTCTGTCCCGGCGCGCGCGGCCCCCGCTCCCTAGGGCGCGCGCGCGCCGGGTCTCTGCGATTTAAAGGGCCACTGCGCCGCTGATTGGCGCAGTGGTTCCAATTAGGGTAATCACCTGTGCACTTCCCTATATTACCTCACTTCCCTTGCACTCCCTTGCCGGATCTTGTTGCCTTAGTGCCAGTGAAAGCGTTCCTTGTGTGTTCCTTGCCTGTGTTTCCAGACCTTCTGCCGTTGCCCCTGACTACGATCCTTGCTGCCTGCCCCGACCTTCTGCTACGTCCGACCTTGCTTCTGCCTACTCCCTTGTACCGCGCCTATCTTCAGCAGCCAGAGAGGTGAGCCGTTGCTAGTGGATACGACCTGGTCACTACCGCCGCAGCAAGACCATCCCGCTTTGCGGCGGGCTCTGGTGAAAACCAGTAGTGGCTTAGAACCGGTCCACTAGCACGGTCCACGCCAATCCCTCTCTGGCACAGAGGATCCACTACCTGCCAGCCGGCATCGTGACAACTATCCCGCTTTGTGGCAGGCTTTGGTGAAAACCAGCGGCACCTTAGACTATGCTCCCTGGCATGGCTCATGTCATCATTCACACAGGCCTACAATATGCACCACCTACAGTGACCCTTACAGTACACCTGAGCAGATATAATCCAGATCACTTCGGCAATATCAACAGATCTGGCTTGTAGAACTACTCCTTCCCATTTGTCAGCTCTCCGGATTATGATTCCTCTATTTTATAGCTTCCTTCTGTCTCGGATTGAGGTTGTGTTTGTATTTATTATTATGATTGATATTGCGAAATTCTTAAGTTAGTATTGAAAAGAATGTATCCAGATGGGGTTCCCTGTGATGTAATGGATAGAACGTTGATTTGGGATGTAAACCTGTAGTTCTTGATGGCGGATCTAAGCTTGATGTTACACTCTCTGTTTTGTAATACAAATTTGGACCTGATGAAGAAGGGGGATCCCTTTGAAACGCCTTGTCCTTGCATGTACATATGTTTATAGTTAAATAAATGCACGTATTGTACAAAATACAATGTGTCATCCTTTGTGAAGTGCTACGGCCAGAAGAATAAGGGAATCCCTGACATGAATCCCAGCCTCTTGTAGGTTAGCAACCATGTCACAATATAACATCAGTTACAAGGTTAGTTCAGATATCAGACACAGATAGTAAATATATAACTCTGGAAGAGAGAACCTCACATCATATGATACAAGAAATGGGCAACATCTAACTTAGGGCTGGTTCACATCACGTTTTTTCCCATACGGGAGCGCATACGGCAGGGGGAGCCAAAACCTTGCGCTCCCGTATGCCTTCGTATGCGCTCCGTATGTAATTCATTTCAATGAGCCGGCCGGAGTGAAACGTTCGGTCCCGTCAGCTCAATTTTGCGCTGTATGCGCTTTTACAACCGGACCTAAAACCATGGTTGACCACAGTTTTAGGTCCGGGGAAAAAGCGCATACAGCGCAAAAATAAGCCGACCGGACCGAACGTTTCACTCCGGCCGGCTCATTGAAATGAATTACATACGGGAGCGCATACGAAGGCATATGGGAGCGCGAGGTTTTAGCTTCCCCCTGCCGTATGCGCTCCCGTATGGGAGAAAACGTGATGTGAACCCAGCCTTATAACTATATAAATATGGAAGTGATAAATTAACACTCTGCCCACTCTTAAATAACTACACATGACTCTGGGTAAGAACCTATAAAACATAGTACAAGATATATAATCTATAGTACTTACTAAGTTAATTACTGCTGTATTTTCTACAAGTTACTAAAACTGAGACAGGGAGCATCACTAGCACCAGGTGCCTCGAATCTCTGGGAAACTAACAATGTAATGGTGCATTCACATCATGATTTTATCATGATTCTACGGTTCCCGTATACGGTTTTGTATATGAAAACCGTATGCCACCGTATTGGAAACCGTATACTTTGACTTTCCATACAAAACCATACACCCCAAGATGCATCCGATTGTGTACGGTTTTGTGCTTGCACATTTTTTTTCCCGTACAGCAAACTGTAGTTTACTACGATTTTGTGTCCTGTTTCAAAACCATATACACACCGCATCCGTTTTTTATTAACATTAAAGTCAATGCAAACTATATGTGTAATGCGGTTTTTGGTATACGTTTTTGTATTGCACATGCTCATTAGAAGCGTTGACTCATATGAAAAGTACTAGAACTTTCTACTTTCCTTGAAATTTCAATAAAACAATTATATCTTTATTGAAATTGTTTTTTTTAGTTTTCATAAAAAAATATATACAATTTTTTTTTACAAAAACTGATGCAACAGGACATCAACACTCAAACCGCATATGGTTTAAAACCGTATGCGGTTTAAATTATGAACACGAGTTTGCACACTGTTTTGCCAGTTTTTGAAGAATACGTTTTCCTAAAAATAAAAATAAATACTGATTCAAAACAATATGGCAAAATCGTGATATGACTGCACCCCAAACTGCACTTGTGTCCTTCGAACACACATACAGTTGAATACTCTAATAGGCTACAGGCTAGTTTCTCTGCCTAGACCAAGATGTCAGCGCTGTGTGTTCCAATGGTTGAGAGACCAACAACGAACTGGAATGATAAGAAGCTTGCACAATAAAGAAGCTTTGGATTGTCAGCATTTCCTAACTGGGGTGCCTCCAGCTGTTGCAAAACTACAATTCCCAGCATGCCCGGACAGCCTAAGGCTGTCCGGGCATGCTGGGAGTTGCAGTTTTGCAATAGCTGCAGACACCAAGCCTTGCGTGTTGAACAGCGTCTACACAAACCATCAGAAGACGCTTGCATGACATTGGGCTACGAGCCAAGACGTCCAACAACAGGTGACCTTACGCCACGGCTCTCATAGGCCATCATGGTTCAGAGCAAGATGGTGATGGAGGCGGCAATGGTGGTCTTTACTCTCCAGCGACAAGTGCCGCTTTTGTCTCAGACTCTGGAAAGCTGGAGATTAGTCTGGAGACCACCAGGTCAACGACATGAAGAAGCTATCACGAGGGAACTACACACTGGTCCGGTCCTACTACCGGATTACGGTGTGTGGTGGCATACTGTACAGTAGATGTACAGTTCCTGTCACTTAAAGGGGTCCTCCGGTGACAAACAAATGCGGTAGACTGCACCCGGCCCATTCGTTTCTATGGGAGCGTCAAAAAGATTTGAGCGCTGTACTCGGGTCCCTTTGGCGTGTCCATAGAAATATATGGAGCACGTGCACACTTGTGCACATGCTCCTCACTGATAGCTGGGTCCCGTTCCAGAGATCACCGGGTGGGGGTCCCAGTGGTTGGACCCCCTCATTAATTACAAGCAAAGGTGCGTAAGTGTGTGTATTTCTGCACATGGCGTTAACACGTCATAATGAAAAAAAAAAAAATCTAGATGTTTTTAATATGTTTCAACATGTGATTTCCTATAGTAGTAGTGCAACGTATTATATGAGCGATCAGCAGATCATTGGTGAAAGTGGGACTAGTTAAAGGGGTTATCCAGGAATCGAAAAACAGACCTAATTTCTTTCAAAGACCGCTCCCCATCTGTCTCCAGGTTGGGTGCGGTTCTGCAGCTCAGTTCCATTGAAATGAATGGAGCCAAGTTGTAATGCCACCCCCAACCTGGAGACAGACAGGGAGCGGTTTTTGAAAGAAATCAGGTCTGTTTTTCGATTCCTGGATAACCCCTTTAAAAAAAAATAAATAATAATAATTATTGTCGCCTTTGCGATGATCCGAACTTTATGGGGAAGATTGGTCAAAACCTGTCCAAAGGAAAAGTTGCCCAGTTGTCCATAGCAACCAATCAGATCGCTTCTTTCAGTTTGCAAAGGCCTTGTTAATAATGAAAGAAGCGATCTGATTGGTTGCTATGGGAAACTGGGACACTTTTTCTTCTGGTCAGGTTTTGATAAATCTCCCACTATATTGTTATCTATCAGAAAAAATATATATAAAAGAAATAAAAGAAAAAAGAAAAGTCTCCAAAAAATACAGAAAAGGGAGAAAGAGTTACATGTGCCTGAAAATGACACCAATAAGAAGTATGGGGGGGATTTATCAAAACCCGTCCGGAGGAAAAGTTGCTGAGTTGTCCATAGCAACCAATCAGATCGCTTCTTCGAAGCGATCTGATTGGTTGCTATGGGCAACTCAGCAACTTTTCCTCCGGACAGGTTTTGATAAATCTCCCCCTATAGGTTTTCCTGAAGAAAAAAAAAAGCCCCACAAAGAAAAATAAATAGAAAAAGGTGATGGGTTTTAAACTAGTGTCAATTTAGTAAAACTTCAAAGGTTATAAAAAAAAAAAAATATATATATATATAAATGGTCTGGCTATAGTCATATTGATCAAGAGAATAAATAAAATTAATTGGGCCAAACTGGCCTGGTATTATCTCCGCCTCCGTTGTTAACTTATTCTTTTCCAATAAAGCTTTTTATGAAAAAAAAAAAAAGAGAGAGAGAGAGAGAGAGAGAGAGAAAGGCCTTCTCTCTTTCTATTCAGCGCGCCCCCTGGCGTGTGTTCTCGGTATCGGCGGCGCGCTGTGGATGGCGGCTCCCGTGCTGGCCCCGCACAGATGATGTCCTGAGGAGCCGTCATCTTTCCTCCTTCTCACTTCTCACTTCTCCGCCATGGCGACCTTCGTCAGCGAACTGGAGGCGGCTAAGAAGAGCCTGAGCGAGGCCCTGGGAGAGAACGTAAAGCAGTGAGTGCGGAGAGCCGGAGGCCTACACATCCCCGGGCTGGAGTGATGGCGCCACCCGGCCTGGTGCTCTGAGGCCTGGGGGCGCCCCGCTGCCTGTGCTCGGCTCTGTGGATGGGCTACTTATTGTATCAGTATATAGTTATTACATCACAGCCCTGATATATCAGTGGAATAGAGTCATCATAGGCAGAAAGGGGGTGATGTGGTATATATACATATATATATATATATATATATATATATATATATATATATACACACACACGTGTGTGTGTCTATGTGCCGTATATATATATATATATATATATATATATATGTCTGTGCTCACACACACACACACACACACACATGGCACACAGACATTTATTCCGTACAGCTGTATACAGTGGTCCCTCAACATACGATGGTAATTCCTTACAAATGAGCCATCGTTTGTCGAATCCATCGTATGTTGAGGGATTCATGCAATGTAAAGTATAGGAAGCTGTACTCACCTGTCCCCGCCGCTCCCAATGGTGTCCCCGCCGCTCCCAATGGTGTCCCCGCCGCTCCCAATGGTGTCCCCGCCGCTCCCGATGGTGTCCCCGCCGCTCGCGATGGTGTCCCCGCCGCTCGCGATGGTGTCCCCGCCGCTCGCGATGGTGTCCCCGGGCCTCCGCTGGGCTCTCCTGGTCTTCTCCGGTCCTCCGCTGTCTTCTCCGGTCCTCCGCTGTCTTCTCCGGTCCTCCGCTGTCTTCTCCGGTCCTCCGCTGTCGTCTCCGGTCCTCCGCTGTCGTCTCCGGTCCTCCGCTGTCGTCTCCGGTCCTCCGCTGTCGTCTCCGGTCCTCCGCTGTCGTCTCCGGTCCTCTGCTTTCTTCCGCAAGGCCTTATTGGGCCTGCGTAGCGACGTCATTACGCCGCTGCGTACGCCATTCCTATTGGATGATGTGAGCAGCAGCGTATTGACATCATCAGAGAGGGCTGAGAAGACACCGGAAGACGAGTGCTGGACCCGGAGGGCACCCCGGAGCGTCGAGGAGGGGTAAGTAATACTTACCGCACCACACGGGGAACATTAAGCTGCTATCCGGCAGCAGCTTAAGCATTTTGCGCTGCCGGATAGCACTTAATGCGATGGCCCCGACATAAAAAAGCATCGTATGTCAATTTGATCATATGTCGGGGCCATTGTAGGTCGGGGGGTCACTGTGTGTGTGTGTGTGTGTGTGTATATATATATATCTGTACGGTACATATGTGTATGGCTGTGCAGTATATACATACGTTATATATGTGCCTGTATACGGCTGTACGGTATGTAGGTGCCTGTATACGGCTGTACGGTATGTAGGTGCCTGTATACGGCTGTACGGTATGTAGGTGCCTGTATACGGCTGTACGGTATATAGGTGCCTGTATACGGCTGTACGGTATATATGCGCCTGTATACGGCTGTACGGTATATGGGTGCCTGTGTACGGCTGTACGGTATATATGCGCCTGTGTACGGCTGTACGGTTTATATGCGCCTGTGTACGGCTGTACGGTATATATGCGCCTGTATACGGCTGTACGGTATATATGCGCCTGTATACGGCTGTACGGTATATGGGTGCCTGTGTACGGCTGTACGGTTTATATGCGCCTGTGTACGGCTGTACGGTGTATATGCGCCTGTGTACGGCTGTACGGTTTATATGCGCCTGTGTACGGCTGTACGGTGTATATGCGCCTGTGTACGGCTGTACGGTGTATATGCGCCTGTGTACGGCTGTACGGTATATATGCGCCTGTGTACGGCTGTACGGTATATAGGCGCCTGTGTACGGCTGTACGGTGTATAGGCGCCTGTGTACGGCTGTACGGTGTATATGCGCCTGTGTACGGCTGTACGGTGTATATGCGCCTGTGTACGGCTGTACGGTGTATATGCGCCTGTGTACGGCTGTACGGTGTATATGCGCCTGTGTTTGCGCCTGTGTACGGCTGTACGGTATATATGCGCCTGTGTACGGCTGTACGGTATATATGCGCCTGTGTACGGCTGTACGGTATATATGCGCCTGTGTACGGCTGTACGGTATATATGCGCCTGTGTACGGCTGTACGGTATATATGCGCCTGTGTACGGCTGTACGGTATATATGCGCCTGTGTACGGCTGTACGGCATATATATGCGCCTGTGTACGGCTGTACGGTATATGTGCGCCTGTGTATGGCTGTACGGTATATGTGCGCCTGTGTACGGTTGTACGGTATATGTGCGCCTGTGTACGGCTGTACGGTACATATGCGCCTGTGTACGGTATATATGTGCCTATG
>NC_079194.1:20300916-20310916 GCF_029499605.1 Hyla sarda | reverse complement strand
CATTTTGCAGAGGCCTTGTTAAAAAGGAAAGAAGCGATCTGATTGGTTGCAACTCAGCAACTTTTTTCCTCTGGACAGGTTTTGATAAATCTCCCCCCAATGAATCCATTTCTTCATTTCTCTACATGTCAGCAGGACCGATCTTGGCCGTAAACAAGGGTACGTTCAGACGAGCGGATTTTCGCAGCGTAATTGGCTGCGGATCCGCCGCTGAAGGACTTCTGTATTCTGCCTTTGCATGTGCCAGCTCGGAGCGGCGTGCAGACACTGAAAAGACGTGCGAGTCGCCGCGCATGCGCGGTGTACTCGCACACATTGCGGCCGCTCCCCCTGCTCAATGAGCTAGGCCAAGAGCTGCCGCTATGTGCGAGTATACTGCGCATGCGCGCGGCAACTCAAACATCACAATGTGTCTGCTCATAGCGGTGTATTTCCGCTCCGAGCAGGCACATGTATAGGCAGAATACAGAGGTCCTTCAGTAGCGGATCCACAGCGAAATACACTACGAAAATCTGCTTGTCTGAACGTACCCTAAATCTGCATTCTCTTGATAGGTTCTCAGGACAGCCGTGTGGAGTTTACAGTCTCACTTTTTTTTTCTTATTTCTCTTTAATAATTACTTTTAAAGGGGTAAAAAAAAAAAATTATAATTTATTATCTGGTGGCAGAAAGTTAAACAGATTTGTAAATTACTTCTATATAAAATCTTAATCCTTCCAGTACTTACCAGCTGCTGTAGGCTCCAGAGGAAGTTGTGTAGTTCTTTCCAGTCTGACCACAGTGCTCTCTGCTGACACCTCTGTCCATGTCAGGAACTGTCCAGAATGTGGCATCTGCTAAAAAATACCTGAGGCCGCTTGGCAGATGACATTACATTTTTTATTTTATTTATATATTTAAAAAAATAAATAAATGGCAAACAAAGTGAACAAGCTCTAATACTATTAGGCTGGGTTCACACTGCAGAATTTCTACCGGAGATCAATCCAGCGGCGCTAGGACCGAGCAGACTGCATTGCTGCCCCCATAGACTGCAGTGCATTTCTGGGTGGATCTTTTGGGAGATCTGCTTAGAAATACGTTGCCATCTATGGGGACGGCAATGTAGTCCTCGCGGTCTTAGTGCCGCCGGCTCGATCTCCGGCAGAAATTCCACAGTGTGAACCTAGCCTAAGGGTTTATTCACACCGCTTGCAGAATTCCGCCTCTCATTAACCCCTTAAGGACTCAGGGTTTTTCCGTTTTTGCACTTACGTTTTTTCCTCCTTACCTTTTAAAAATCATAACCCTTTCAATTTTCCACCTAAAAATCCATATTATGGCTTATTTTCTGCGTCGCCAATTCTACTTTGCAGTGACATTAGTCATTTTACCCAAAAATGCATGGCGAAACGGAAAAAAAAATCATTGTGCGACAAAATCGAAAAAAAACGCCATTTTGTAACTTTTGGGGGCTTCCGTTTCTACGCAGTGCATATTTCGGTAAAAATTACACCTTATCATTATTCTGTAGGTCCATACGGTTAAAATGATCCCCTACTTATATAGGTTTGATTTTGTCGCACTTCTGGAAAAAATCATAACTACATGCAGGAAAATTTATACGTTTAAAAATGTCATCTTCTGACCCCTATAACTTTTTTATTTTTCCACGTACGGGGCGGTATGAGGACTCATTTTTTGCGCCGTGATCTGAAGTTTTTATCGGTATGATTTTTGTTTTGATCGGACTTTTTGATCACTTTTTATTTATTTTTTAATGGTATAAAAAGTGACCAAAATACGCTTTTTTGGACTTTAGAATTTTTTTTTGCGCATACGCCATTGACCGTGCGGTTTAATTAATGATATATTTTTATAGTTCGGACATTTACGCACGCAGCGATACCACATATGTTTATTTTTTATTTTTTTTACACTGTTTTATTTTTTTTATGGGAAAAGGGGGGTGATTCAAACTTTTATTAGGGAAGGGGTTAAATGACCTTTATTAACACTTTTTTTTAACATTTTTTTTGCAGTGTTATAGATCCCATAGGGACCTATAACTCTGCACACACTGATCTCCTATGCTGATCACTGGCGTGTATTAACACGCCTGTGATCAGTATTATCGGCGCTTGACTGCTCCTGCCTGGATCTCAGGCACGGAGCAGTCATTCCCCGATCGGACACCGGGGAGGCAGGTAAGGGCCCTCCCGGTGTTCGATCAGCTGTCGATCAGCTGCGGCGGTCCCGAACAGCCCGACTGAGCAGCCGGGTCACTTTCAGTTTCACTTTAGAAGCGGCGGTCAGCTTTGACCGCCGCTTCTAAAGGGTTAATACCGCACATCGCCGCGATCGGCGATGTGTGGTATTAGCCGCGGGTCCCGGCCGTTGATTAGCGCCGGGACCGACGCGATATGATGCGGGATCGCGGCGCAATCCCGCTTCATATCGCGGGAGCCGGCGCAGGACGTAAATATACGTCCTGCGTCGTTAAGGGGTTAAAGCCCATAGACTTCTATGGGATTCCGCACTCCCATTCACACTTCTGAATTTCCGCAAGCGGAAATTCAGAAGTGTGAACGGGAGTGCGGAATCCCATAGAAGTCTATGGGCTTTAATGTGAGGCGGAATTCTGCAAGCGGTGTGAATAGACCCTTAGAAATGCTCTATCAAGGCAAATAGAGCAGTATGGGTAGCCAACTTTGCGTTGAATTATGTATTCGGTTTACTATGAGAGGAGGGATCATGAAGGATATTGCGCAGGACTTTACAGGTAGACGGTACAAAATGTATTTATTGTGTCTCCATAGACGCACGTGAAGAACTTGTTGATGTCTGTGGTGTCTCGGAGACAAGCATACCGCCTCAAGGACGGACACTTCAGATACGCCTTCGGCTGCAATATCAATCCCCAGCCGTACCTACGAAACAGCGTGGCGACCTACAACCAGCTCATGGATTGGTAAGTGCTGCCACGTGGCTGATTGTATGTAGTGATCTTTAGATATTCTATCACCATCCACACGTAACCACAGTGAGGGCCCATTCACACTGCGGACTTTCCAAGCTGAATTCCGCTCCGGAGTTCTGTTGTAGAAAATGCAGTGCGGCAGCTTTCTATTACTTTGAATGGGATTCTGCTGGCACACTCTATAGATGGAATATCTCCGGGCGGGGGTTTCAAAGTGTGAATGAGCCCTTAATCACACCCCATCATATTTCTTGGTGTACCTGTAATTTCAAAAAATACTTTTTTGACCAGTCAAGTGTCCTCTCAGAAGTTTTGATGGGTTTGGACCCCTTCTGATCAGGAGAACAGGCCCCCTTTTTTTTTTTCTCTCCACCAGTTTTGTCAGTAACCCTTTAACCTCTTGGGGACAAAGGGCGTACCTGTACGCCCTTGTCCCGATCCCCTTCTATGAGTGCGGGTCATAGCGAGGCTAATACTGGACATCACTGATCATGGTGATTCCAGGCATTAACCCCTTAGATGCCGCGAATGACGTATACGAATTTTTGGTCACTTTGTATACCCTAAAAAGTCCCAAAAAGTCCTATCAAAACAAAAATGGTGCGGATAATAACTTCAGATCACAGCGCAAAAAATGAGCCCTCATACAGGACCTGTATACAGAATAATAAAAAAAAGTTATAGGGGTCAGAAGAGGACATTTTTAAACATGCTAATTTTCGTACAAAAAGCTATATAAACTATATAAGTTGGGTATCATTTTAATCTTAAATGGGCGCTGCCTGCTTGGACACATACTAGTCCTGCTGTGTCCATGAGTCATCACCTATGTCATGGACACACTTCCTTGATTGACAGCTGAGCGCAGGGCTCAGAGCTGGAGGAAAAATCCTCCCACTGTCATCTTGTGTCCCGTTACTGTCAGTGAGGACAAGATGGGAGTTGTAGTTTTGCTAATGCTGGGGGAGATGTGAGCAGACAGCATACTGAAGGAGGGGGCGGAGACCTGCACAGTGAGGCCACGCCCCCTCCCTTTGAGAGGAATTCAGACTAGTGAGCTAAATTAAAAGTGTAATAAAAAAAATAGAACAGAAATAGGTAGCCAGTGGTGCGATGAAAAATTCTGTTTATTCAGATCCCATAAAACCGCATGCAAGCGGGACTCAGCCAGGTAACAAACAACCAATGATCAGCGTGGACGCGTTTCGGGTATGCACCCTTTGTCTCCACACATTGTAATTCACTACAAAAACAGGTTATATACGGGCATCTATCCGAGGAAGGGAGGAGTCTGGACCAAGTCCATAATAATTAACCCACTCAGTTGACTCGACAGATTAACCCTAACAAACGCTTAAAGGTAAAACCTGTAAGTAGTAATAAGATATTGTTGCACATAAAATTCCACACAATAAATGCAATTATGGAACAATATAAATCTTATGTTAATAAAAAAAGAAAAAACATAAGACAAAGAAAAAAGAAAAAACTAAAATAGAAAAACCGCATTGAAAAACCGCACAATGTAAATAATGCCCTAAAAGTGAAACCAATTAGTAATGGAGAATCAAATCATTTCTAAGGTTCAGGCCACTAGGATGAGTGGTCTGAAGATTATGTATCCAAAAGGCCTCTCTGTTTCGTAGGGTTCTAACCCGATCCCCTCCTCTCGAATGTTTACGGACACATTCGATACCACAGAAAATCATGTCTGAGACATCGCCACCGTGAACGTCCCGAAAATGTCTAGACAGTGGAGGCGTTCACATGGTGCGGATTGACTGCAGCTCGAATGTGCTCCTGTATACGTTTTTTTCTAAAATAAATAAAGGTGCTAGACACATAAAAATGTTCGATGTTCATGGTCAGAATTAGGTACTTAGTGATATATAAGAAAAAAGTTTTTTTGTTGGATCTGACGGGTACACTTTAAGGACCTACAAAATAAAGATAAGGTGTCATTTTTACCCAAAAGTGCACTGCCTGGAATTAAAAGCCCCCAAAAGTTACAAAATGGGGTGTTTATCAGTTTTGCCCCACAAATAATATATTTTTTTGTTTTGTGGTGAAATGATTGATTTAATTTCAAAGTACAATTGGTGGCGCAAAAAACAACAAACCCTCATATAGTTCTGTAGGTGGAAAATTGAAAGCGTTATGATTTAGAAGGGGAGGAGGAAAAGACTAAAGTGCAAAAATGAAAAATTGTCCCTGTCCTCAAGGGTTAAAACTAGAGATGAGCGAACTTACAGTAAATTCGATTCGTCACGAACTTCTCGGCTCGGCAGTTGATGACTTTTCCTGCATAAATTAGTTCAGCTTTCCGGTGCTCCCGTGGGCTGGAAAAGGTGGATACAGTCCTAGGAGACTCTTTCCTAGGACTGTATCCACCTTTTCCAGCCCACAGGAGCACCTGAAAGCTGAACTAATTTATGCAGGAAAAGTCATCAACTGCCGAGCCGAAAAGTTTGTGACGAATCGAATTTACTGTAAGTTCGCTCATCTCTAGTTAAAACCTCCTGACACCTGTTTGCTATATTTATTCTGAAAGAGATTAAAAATCCCATTAAAATACATAAAGACGCGAATTTATAACGGCCATTCTTCTTCCCTACACAATACATTGGGGCATTACACGGAAAACCAGCGAAAGGGAAACGTCTGGGAAGTGACTTTATTATAGGGGATCTCCACCCCAATATTTACCCACTATATGACTTTATTATAGGGGATCTCCACCCCAAATATTTACCCACTATATGACTTTATTATAGGGGATCTCCACCCCAAATATTTACCCACTATATGACTTTATTATAGGGGATCTCCACCCCCAATATTTACCCACTATATGACTTTATTATAGGGGATCTCCACCCCAAATATTTACCCACTATATGACTTTATTATAGAGGATCTCCACCCCCAATATTTACCCTCTATATGACTTTATTATAGAGGATCTCCACCCCCAATATTTACCCTCTATATGACTTTATTATAGGGGATCTCCACCCCCAATATTTACCCTCTATATGACTTTATTAGAGGGGATCTCCACCCCAATATTTACCCTCTATATGACTTTATTATAGGGGATCTCCACCCCCGATATTTACCCACTATATGACTTTATTATAGGGGATCTCCACCCCCGATATTTACCCACTATATGACTTTATTATAGGGGATCTCCACCCCCGATATTTACCCACTATATGACTTTATTATAGGGGATCTCCACCCCAATATTTACTCACTATATGACTTTATTATAGGGGATCTCCACCCCCAATATGACTTTTATTAATATTAACTTTAATCTTAGGGCCATCGACATAGAAATGCAAATGAATGGCTTTGGGTGGGATTTACACAAATCTCCCTGACATGATGACGAACTTTGTTATTCTGTATTAGTGAGGTCTCATTTCTTATGTGGTCTTTACTTTTGACTACAGGTAATTTAAAAATGAATGAGAGGTGAAGGGTTTGGCCTTGTTACTGTGGGCCCGGCCAAAAATAACACATCCAGCAGTGTTCTTCTCCTGACAGCAGGGGGCAGTATATGTTCACTAGACTGTTCTTTGCTGGTTCCTTTCCTGGTCACTGTATACTAGGCAACGTTTAACATTGCAGTGAATTACACAACACTAGTAATTGTATCCGTCACCCCCCCCCCCCCGGTGATACGCCAGCGCTGCACTGCTGGATGCCGATGCTTTTCTGTCATTTCTAAAATTAAGAAAAGCCAATGTTTGTGTAAGAGGAGTAATTCAGTTCTGTCAATTACAGAGATGTATATGTCTGTGTGTGTAAATGCGTCTCTATCTCAGTTTTTCCTAACCAGAGTGCCTCCAGCTGTTGCAAAACTACAACTCCCACCATACCCGGACAGCCAAAGGCTGTCCGGGCAGGATGGAAGTTGTAGTTTTGCAACCACTGGAGGCACCCTGGTTGCGAAACACTGATCTGTGTCTGTGTCTGTGTCTGTGTCTGTGTGTGTGTGTGTGTGTGTGTGTGTGTGTGTGTATATTAGGGGTGTGAATCGCCAAGAATTTGGCGATTCGATTCGAATCGCGATACCAGTGTGGCGATTCGATATATCGCGATACCGTCTAGGTGACGATACATCGCGATATATCGCCCACCTGGGAGCATTCATAGATCCCAATAGACGCCGCTGTCAGCTTTGACAGCGGCGATCTAGTACTCCGGTGCACACTTTTTTTTATGTTATCCCGTCCGGGCTGCAAAATAAAATAAAACGCACTTTTCTTACCTGCCAACGAGCCCCCGGAGCTCCGGTAAAGGTGTTCGGTCCCCGGGCTGTATTCTTCTTACTTCCTGTTAGTCCGGCACGTCACATGGAGCTTCAGCCTATCACCAGCGGAGGTGGGACATCGCTGCGGCCGGTGATAGGCTGAAGCTCCATGTGACGTGCCGGACTAACAGGAAGTAAGAAGAATACAGCCCGGGGACCGAACACCTTTACCGGAGCTCCGCGGGCTCGTTGGCAGGTAAGAAAAGTGCGTTTTATTAAAAATTCCACATCCCTAAAAGAATCGATTCAAAAATATTTTGAATCGATTCTGTATCGGCAAATGAAAAATCGCGATTATCGCGAGAATCGATTTTTTTCTTACATCCCTAGTGTGTATATATATATATATATTAGAGATGTGTGAACTTACAGTAAATTCGATTCGTCACGAACTTCTCGGCTCGGCAGTTGATGACTTTTCCTGCATAAATTAGTTCAGCTTTCAGGTGCTCCCGTGGGCTGGTGGATACATTCCTAGGAGACTCTTTCCTAGGACTGTATCCATCTTTTCCAGCCCACCGGAGCACCTGAAAGCTGAACTAATTTATGCAGGAAAAGTCATCAACTGCCGAGCCGAGAAGTTCGTGACGAATCGAATTTACTGTAAGTTCGCTCATCTCGAATTATAATACATATACTAGGAGCAGATATCGTTCACCTGCTCTGTGAAGCCAATGTGGCGCTGTAAGCGTGGGGGTAAATTCCGTGTAACTATATCAGCGGTCACATGAGCGCAATCACATGACTGTGGACACAGCGTGACCGCACCCGCAACCAAAATCTGATCGCGAGGCGAAGGAGAGGGGAAGCACGGGGTCCTTGATCACGTGTTGCGCATACAGTCACCTGATCCTACCCTGACAACAAGAGTCATTAAAGGGGTACTCCGCTGCTCAGCGTTTGGAGCAAACTGTTCCGAACGCTGGAGCCGGCACCGGTAGCTTGTTACGTCATAGCCCTGCTCCCTCATGATGTCACGTCCCGCCCCCTCAATGTAAGTCTATGGGAGGGGGCGTGACATTAGTTATGCCCCCTCCCATAGACTTGCATTGAGGTGAAGGGGCTATGGTGTCACAAGCTCGCGGCTCCAGCGTTCCGAACAGTTTTTTTTTTTTTTCCAAACGCTGAGCAGTGGAGTACCCCTTTAAAGGGGTTCTCCGCCCCTAGACATCTTATCCCCTATCCAAAGTATAGGGGATAAGATGTCAGATCGCGGGGGTCCCGCTGCTGGGGCCCCCCGGGATCTCTGCTGCAGCACCCACCTGTACGGCTTCCGGCAACACTGGAGGCTTCAGATCCCGATCATAATGGCGGAAGAGCATGGCGTCATGACTCCGCCCTGTGTGACATCACACCCCGCCCCCTCAATGCAAGTCTATGGGAGGGGGCATGACGGACCTCCCATAGACTTGCATTGAGGGGGCGGGGCGTGACTTAACACGGGGCGGAGTCATGACGTCACACTCTTCTGCCATTGTGGTTGGGATCTGAAGCCTCCAGTGTTGCCGGAAGCCGCAACAGGTGGGTGCTGCAGCCGAGATACCGGGGGTCCCCAGCAGCGGGACCCCCGCGATCTGACATCTTATCCCCTATACTTTGGATAGGGGATAAGACGTCTAAAGGCGGAGTACCCCTTTAATTCATTATCACCTGGTCCCTCACTAGCTGTCACCGGATACCACAGGAGGGGTCAGGGATATAGATATATATAGATATAACAAACAATTATGTGAAGCAGGTAAGTTGTAAGGTGGCTATGGACAACAAACCATAATAACAATAAACTCTAAAAGCAATAAGGAAAATATAGTATAATGAAGAGATAATAGGGCAAGACAAAAAAGAAAGTGTATTATAATAAATTATATAAAAATTAAAATAGAATATGAAAAAATATCAATAAAAATTACATAAAAATGTAAAACAAAGAATTAAAACATTTTAATAAAAATTCAAAATAAACAAAAAAATATACATAACTAAGAATTAGGCTCCATCCAACCCGAACCAATAGGGTATGAAAACCCAACACTCATTGTATATATATGGCGGACATCACTCTCCTCGCATTTATGGTCAGAGAGGATTGGGGTCATGGGGGATCAAGATGGTTCAGCTCCTAGAGTCTCAAACCAGCCAGGATCCAATAGGGGGCGCCAGCTATTTCAGCAGCGCTAACTTATATATATAATTATGTGGATGTACATGCTAAAGACCCATTCACACTGCATGTTTTACAATCGAAACTCCGCTCTGACGTTCCGCTGCAGAAAATATGGTTCAGTAAGCTGCTGTGGTACTATTCACACTACAGAATGTTTTCCTTAGACAGTCCAGACCCCAGACTCCCTCAAAAGAATGAGTAGTGGATGCATGAAATAGCCTTCCTGCAGAAGTGGTCGCTGCCAATACAGTGAAGGAGTTTAAGCATGGATGGGATAGGCATAAGGCTATCCTTCATATAAGATAGGGATAAGGCTATCCTTCATATAAGATAGGGATAAGGCTATCCTTCATATAAGATAGGGATAAGGCTATCCTTCATATAAGATAGGGATAAGGCTATCCTTCATATAAGATAGGACCAGGCATAAGGCTATCCTTCATATAAGATAGGACCAGGCAGAAGGCTATCCTTCATATAAGATAGGACCAGGCAGAAGGCTATACTTCATATAAGATAAGACCAGGCAGAAGGTTATCCTTCATATAAGA
>NC_079194.1:20283416-20298416 GCF_029499605.1 Hyla sarda | reverse complement strand
ATACACAGACATCTGTGTATCTATATCTATATACACATTTTTTGTTTTATCCCTTCACGTAGAGAGTGTAGAGCCGGCACCGTGGTTGAGGCCACCCTGTTAAGGAGGGGGGTTCCTCAAAAGGCAGGGACAGAGGGAGGGGTACGTTAGATGATTAGAGAGCACTACCCCCTTTCCTTTGGATATTATCAGCATCGTACAGCCTTAGTATGTTTGACAACTAGGACGCAATTACCATCTTATAGCCATAACTACCTCGGTCACTCTGCCATATATATATATATATATATATATATATATACATATACATATACACATTGTTATCATCTTGTCACCCGGGAGTATACCTCTGGGCTCTATATACCAGTTTGTGTTACGAAGAAACTTCTGTGCACGATTTTTTGATTCTCTATTTTTGACTGTTTTCATCAGTTTTTTATTAATGTAAAATAAAGGCCACGTTTTAATAATTATCATTTAGTAGATGAAGAGGAATTATTTTCCGGTGAATTCTTGTCTTACAATCCTCATGACCGTCATTATGTTGTCACCCTGACCACGGTTATTGTTTGATCTGGGATCGGTGAAATATCCTTGGAATATTATGGGATTACTCTCTGAACATGTTATGAAGCTAGAGGTTCCCCTCAGTACATGGGATGATCGGTAGAGATGAGCAAATTTACAGTAAATTCGATTCGTCGCAAACTTCTCAGCTGGGCAGTTGATGATTTATCCTGCATAAATTAGTTCAGCTTTCCGGTGCTCCGGTGGGCTGGAAAAGGTGGATACAGTCCTAAGAAAGAGTCTCCTAGGACTGTATCCACCTTTTCCAGCCCACGGGAGCACCTGAAGGCTGAACTAATTTATGCAGGAAAAGTCATCAACTGCCGAGCCGAGAAGTTCGTGACGAATCGAATTTACTGTAAGTTCGCTCATCTCTAATGATCAGCATCAACAACCTGCAGACAATCCTAAGAGAAAACCAATTGTGCAACAATGACATTAATGTTTTTACATGAGCCAAAATAACATCATCACCATGAGGGCGGCAGATCTACAGATTCATGTCTTGTATGAAGTCATCATTGGCAAAAGACAAGATATCTCAGAGCGAATAAATGACTCCACCCCTCACATTATATACAGTATATCCCATAAGTGACTCCACCCCTCACATTATATACAGTATATCCCATAAGTGACTCCACCCCTCACATTATATACAGTATATCCCATAAGTGACTCCACCCCTCACATTATATACAGTATATCCCATAAGTGACTCCACCCCTCACATTATATACAGTATATCCCATAAGTGACTCCACCCCTCACATTATATACAGTATATACCATAAGTGAGTCCACCCCTCACATTATATACAGTATATCCCATAAGTGACTCCACCCCTCACATTATATAAACAGTATATCCCATAAGTGACTCCACCCTCACATTATATATACAGTATATCCCATAAGTGACTCCACCCCTCACATTATATATACAGTATATCCCATAAGTGACTCCACCCCTCACATTATATACAGTATATCCCATAAGTGACTCCACCCCTCACATTATATATACAGTATCTCCCATAAGTGAGTCCACCCCTCACATTATATACAGTATATCCCATAAGTGACTCCACCCCTCACATTATATACAGTATATACCATAAGTGAGTCCACCCCTCACATTATATATACAGTATCTCCCATAAGTGAGCCCACCCCTCACATTATATATACAGTATATACCATAAGTGACTCCACCCCTCACATTATATATACAGTATATCCCATAAGTGAGTCCACCCCTCACATTATATATACAGTATATCCCATAAGTGACTCCACCCCTCACATTATATACAGTATATACCATAAGTGACTCCACCCCTCACATTATATATACAGTATCTCCCATAAGTGAGCCCACCCCTCACATTATATATACAGTATATACCATAAGTGACTCCACCCCTCACATTATATATACAGTATATCCCATAAGTGAGTCCACCCCTCACATTATATATACAGTATATCCCATAAGTGACTCCACCCCTCACATTATATACAGTATATCCCATAAGTGACTCCACCCCTCACATTATATACAGTATATCCTATAAGTGACTCCACCCCTCACATTATATACAGTATATCCTATAAGTGACTCCACCCCTCACATTATATATACAGTATATCCTATAAGTGACTCCACCCCTCACATTATATATACAGTATATCCTATAAGTGACTCCACCCCTCACATTATATATACAGTATATACCATAAGTGACTCCACCCCTCACATTATATATACAGTATATCCTATAAGTGACTCCACCCCTCACATTATATATACAGTATATCCCATAAGTGACTCCACCCCTCACATTATATATACAGTATATCCCATAAGTGACTCCACCCCTCACATTATATATACAGTATATACCATAAGTGACTCCACCCCTCACATTATATACACAGTATCTCCCATAAGTGAGTCCACCCCTCACATTATATATACAGTATCTCCCATAAGTGACTCCACCCCTCACATTATATATACAGCATTTCCCATAAGTGACTCCACCCCTCACATTATATATACAGTATATCCCATAAGTGACTCCACCCCTCACATTATATATACAGTATATCCCATAAGTGAGTCCACCCCTCACATTATATACAGTATATCCCATAAGTGACTCCACCCCTCACATTATATATACAGCATTTCCCATAAGTGAGTCCACCCCTCACGTTATATATACAGTATATCCCATAAGTGACTCCACCCCTCACATCATATACAGTATATCCCATAAGTGACTCCACCCCTCACATTATATATACAGTATATCCCATAAGTGAGTCCACCCCTCACATTATATATACAGTATATCCCATAAGTGAGTCCACCCCTCACATTATATATACAGTATATCCCATAAGTGACTCCACCCCTCACATTATATATACAGTATATCCCATAAGTGAGTCCACCCCTCACATTATATATACAGTATATCCCATAAGTGACTCCACCCCTCACATTATATATACAGTATCTCCCATAAGTGAGTCCACCCCTCACATTATATATACAGTATATCCCATAAGTGACTCCACCCCTCACATTATATATACAGTATATCCCATAAGTGAGTCCACCCCTCACATTATATATACAGTATATCCCATAAGTGACTCCACCCCTCACATTATATATACAGTATATCCCATAAGTGACTCCACCCCTCACATTATATATACAGTATATCCCATAAGTGACTCCACCCCTCACATTATATATACAGTATATCCCATAAGTGACTCCACCCCTCACATTATATATACAGTATATCCCATAAGTGAAGCCACCCCTCACATTATATATACAGTATATCCCATAAGTGAAGCCACCCCTCACATTATATATACAGTATATCCCATAAGTGACTCCACCCCTCACATTATATATACAGTATATCCCATAAGTGAGTCCACCCCTCACATTATATACAGTATATCCCATAAGGGAGTCCACCCCTCACATTATATACAGTATCTCCCATAAGTGACTCCACCCCTCACATTATATATACAGTATATCCCATAAGTGAAGCCACCCCTCACATTATATATACAGTATATCCCATAAGTGACTCCACCCCTCACATTATATATACAGTATATCCCATAAGTGACTCCACCCCTCACATTATATATACAGTATATCCCATAAGTGACTCCACCCCTCACATTATATATACAGTATATCCCATAACTGAGTCCACCCCTCACATTATATATACAGTATCTCCCATAAGTGAGTCCACCCCTCACATTATATATACAGTATATCCCATAAGTGACTCCACCCCTCACATTATATATACAGTATCTCCCATGAGTGACTCCACCCCTCACATTATATACACAGTATCTCCCATAAGTGACTCCACCCCTCACATTATATATACAGTATATCCCATAAGTGACTCCACCCCTCACATTATATATACAGTATATCCCATAAGGGAGTCCACCCCTCACATTATATACAGTATATCCTATAAGTGACTCCACCCCTCACATTATATATACAGTATATCCCATAAGTGAGTCCACCCCTCACATTATATATACAGTATATCCCATAAGTGACTCCACCCCTCACATTATATACAGTATATCCCATAAGTGAGTCCACCCCTCACATTATATATACAGTATATCCCATAAGTGAGTCCACCCCTCACATTATATATACAGTATCTCCCATAAGTGACTCCACCCCTCACATTATATATACAGTATCTCCCATAAGTGACTCCACCCCTCACATTATATATACAGTATCTCCCATAAGTGACTCCACCCCTCACATTATATACAGTATATCCCATAAGTGACTCCACCCCTCACATCATATACAGTATATCCCATAAGTGACTCCACCCCTCACATCATATACAGTATATCCCATAAGTGACTCCACCCCTCACATTATATATACAGTATATCCCATAAGTGACTCCACCCCTCACATTATATATACAGTATATCCCATAAGTGACTCCACCCCTCACATTATATATACAGTATATCCCATAAGTGAGTCCACCCCTCACATTATATATACAGTATATCCCATAAGTGACTCCACCCCTCACATTATATATACAGTATATCCCATAAGTGACTCCACCCCTCACATTATATACAGTATATCCCATAAGTGACTCCACCCCTCACATTATATACAGTATATCCCATAAGTGACTCCACCCCTCACATTATATATACAGTATATCCCATAAGTGACTCCACCCCTCACATTATATATACAGTATATCCCATAAGTGACTCCACCCCTCACATTATATATACAGTATATCCCATAAGTGACTCCACCCCTCACATTATATATACAGTATATCCCATAAGTGACTCCACCCCTCACATCATATACAGTATATCCCATAAGTGACTCCACCCCTCACATTATATATACAGTATATCCCATAAGTGACTCCACCCCTCACATAATATATACAGTATATCCCATAAGTGACTCCACCCCTCACATTATATATACAGTATATCCCATAAGTGACTCCACCCCTCACATTATATATACAGTATATCCCATAAGTGACTCCACCCCTCACATTATATATACAGTATATCCCATAAGTGAGTCCACCCCTCACATTATATATACAGTATATCCCATAAGTGATTCCACCCCTCACATTATATATACAGTATATCCCATAAGTGACTCCACCCCTCACATTATATATACAGTATATCCCATAAGTGACTCCACCCCTCACATTATATACAGTATATCCTATAAGTGACTCCACCCCTCACATTATATATACAGTATCCACCATAAGTGAGTCCACCCCTCACATTTTATATACAGTATCTCCCATAAGTGAGTCCACCCCTCACATTATATACAGTATATCCCATAAGTGACTCCACCCCTCACATTATATATACAGTATCTCCCATAAGTGACTCCACCCCTCACATTATATACAGTATATCCCATAAGTGAGTCCACCCCTCACATTATATTTACAGTATATCCCATAAGTGAGTCCACCCCTCACATTATATATACAGTATATACCATAAGTGACTCCACCCCTCACATATTATATACAGTATATCCCATAAGTGACTCCACCCCTCACATTATATATACAGTATCTCCCATAAGTGAGTCCACCCCTCACATTATATACAGTATATCCCATAAGTGAGTCCACCCCTCACATTATATATACAGTTTCCTCATCGTCCCTACAGCAGCACAGAAGGGATATATCCGATCCCACTCACATACCAGGACCGTCCCCTAGAAAAATATGCTAATTAACAATTAATTAGTGAAGGGGCGGACCGGACCCCTATAAAGTAACCCCCTTTTCCATACCACACTGTGTTTTTTCCTTTCCTCCACGTCAAGGATCGGGTCCCGGGAAATTAGCCTTGCAGAACCACTGTGCTTACCTACAGCACGGTGTACTTACCTACAGCACGGTGCTTCAGCTCCTGCTGTTCTTCCTCTGCCGGCGTTCTGCGCTGATGGCATGGTCCATGCGCGCGTCCTCCAGCGGTTGTTGTTATGCTGGAGGAGCGCGCGCTTCTGACGTCAGCGGTCGGGCTGACACTGCGGGGGGCCGGCGGGAAGACCTTATTAGACCGGGAACTCGGCGGTGCCTGGTCTCTTGAGCTAGGCAGCCGGGTTCTGGGTCTAATAAGGTAAGAAATGGTGTCAGAAGTGCTTACAACATCCCTTACTGTGCTCAGCCTGATGCTAGTATGTGCATGTTTTCCAGATGTCTTCAGAAGCTAGTTCAAGGAAAAAGCTATCTAAGGTTAAGCACAGGCTCTGTGTTACATGTGAGCAACCTCTCCCTGATGAATGCCCTTATGAGGACTGTGATGCATGTGCCAAAAATAAGGAGGCCGCAGCTGCTGCAGAAACAAAGAGGTGCATCAGTTGCCTCCAAACTCTACTAGATGACTGGCCATCTAACATATGCAAGGGGTGTACACCCCCAGAGGCGAATCTAGCCACTGAAGCTAAGACCTTTTTTTCCTGGTTCAAGGAAAAATTCTCTGATGATAGAGAGACGGATAAAAAATTAAAGAAGTTATCAAAAAAGCGTAAAGTCTCCGCTTCTGGTACTTCAGGCACTGGTCAATCTAAGAAGAAGATGAAGAGGTCCCCTATATCCAGTACCAGTTCCTCATCTTCTGAGTCATCCTCTCCGGGTCCTTCCTGTAGGAAGGCAAAGAAACAATATAGGAAGCGGAGTCCTTCCTCCTCATCCTCTTCCTCAAACTCATCCTCGGAAGAGGAGAAGGTTACTGAAGATTTTTATCTATTTAAGAAGGAAGCTGCCGAAGGGTTGATAAAAAAAAGTTAAACGCTGTGTAGAATCCGGCAAACATGAGCGATCCGGGCAGAATAAAGAAGCTTTATTCTATTTTCCAAAGAAAAGATCTAGGATCCTGCCAGGTCACCAAATCCTAAAAAGCATAATGGAAAAAGAGTGGGACAAGCCGGATAAGCGGTTGGACCTAGGATCACGTTTCAAAATGATGTACAGATTAGATCCATCAGCATCTGAGTCTTGGGACCAGCCTGCAGTGGTAGATCCAGCGGTAGCTAGGCTATCAAAAAAATCTTTTTTCCCTGCAGATGAATCAGCGCTACTCAGAGATCCGCTTGACAGAAAGGCAGACACCTTTCTCAAAAGATCGCATCTTAATCTTGCCTCCCTGGGCAAAGCAGCACTCTCTTCAGTCCCGGTTTCCAGAGCTCTCAGGCTCTGGCTCAGCAACCTATCTCAGGATATAGAATCGGGTGTCTCTAGACATGATCTGTCAAAGCAACTGTCCTCCTTAAAGTCGGCCGCGGATTATCTGTGCGATTTTTCCATTGACGTGCTAAAAATTGCTGCAAAAACAATGGCGGTTGCAAACTCGACACGAAGAGCAATCTGGCTGAAGCCATGGACAGGAGATGCCTCATCAAAGGGTCATTTTTGTGCCTTGCCCTTTGAACCGGGTAAGCTTATTGGGAAGAGACTGGACAAAGTCCTGAAACAAAAAAAGAAAGATAAAGAACTGGATGTTCTTCAGTCCTTTCGGAAACCATATAGAAACTTCCGTTCTCAAAGGAACAAAGGAAGCTACCAGAGACGCCCTTTCCAGCGAAGGGACAGAAAGTTCCAGTCCAGGTATCAGGACAAAAAGAAGAAGCAGTCAGGTCCTGCTGATCCAAAAAGAGAATTCTGACGCCAGACACCTCGGCCCAGTGGGCGCAAGGCTGTCAGCATTCCTTCCAGAATGGCAGTCAGTGACCTCCGACCCCTGGGTGTTAAGAATTATTCAGGAAGGTTATGCGTTGGAGTTTTTACACCGTCCAAGAGACCGGTTTCTCCTAAACTTGGACAAAGATTTCAGAGTCCGAGCACTCCTGTTGGAGTTCCTGAAAAAAGGAGCGCTAGAGCCTGTTCCCCCTGGAGAGGAATTCCAGGGAGTGTACTCCCACGTTTTCCCAGTGCCGAAACCAGATCTGAAATGGCGGTTAATTATAGATCTCAGATACTTGAACAAGTATTTAAAAAAAATAAAGTTCAAGATGGACAGTATAAGATCCCTGTACAGCATTGCCAGTCCGGGGGATGTCATGGTATGTCTGGACCTAAAAGACGCCTACCTCCATGTGCCCATCAGGTTGGAGGACAGGAGGTTCTTACGTGTAGCAGTACAGGGGATACAAGAGGTTCACCATTTTCAGTTCAGGGCTCTGCCCTTTGGATTATCACCTGCATCGAGAATCTTTACGAAACTCGTTATTGTCCTGGTAGCGGCCCTACGCCTCCAACAGATAAGGATTGTGCCCTACCTCGACGATTGGTTAATCATCGCCACCGCGGCATATTACTTAAACAAGCAGGGAGGCACTCGATGTGCCACGCTTCAACACCTATGTGCCCTGATCATGCGGTGGGCGGAGCAGGTGGTAGTGGGCCTGAAGGCCATACACATAAAGGGTACGGTGAACCTCCAAGCAGATCTTCTGAGCCGACAGACTCTCCTACCAACAGAATGGTCAATCAACATGAAATACCTCGAGCCAATTTTCCTCAGATGGGGAATACCGGAGATCGACTTAATGGCGACCAAGCAGAACAGCAGATTACAGAGGTTCGGGTCATTGAATGCCTGGGATCATCCGGAAGTGTTAGATGCCTTCTCGATCCCTTGGAAGAACAGGTTCCTTTACCTATTTCCTCCCTTACCTCTGATTCCCAGAGTCTTGGGGAAAATCCTGAGGGAAGAGCCGTCTGTCATCTTGATAGCACCATTTTGGCCACGCAGGGTGTGGTTTCCTCTGCTGCTTCAGCTTGCTCAAGGGAAATTTGTCAAGTTTCCGGAGACCACAGACCTCCTGATACAGAGAGGTTTTCTGCACCCTCAACCAGGCAGGTTACACCTCACTGCCTGGTTTCTGAAAGGGAGAGGCTAATTGGGCAAGGCCTCTCTGAAGAAGTGGTAAGCACATTGTTATCCTCTAGAAGACCATCTACCAACTTCGTGTACTCTAAGTTGTGGAAAAAATTCCTGAATTGGCTCTCCTCTTCTACACTGCAGTTTTCAGTTGAAGCAATTCTTCAGTTCTTACAGGAAGGATTTGAGAAAGGTCTAAAACCCAATACACTTAGAGTGCATATGACCTCAATTAATGCCATGTCTGATGGAAAGTTCGCTCATTTCCAGATTCTTTAAGGCATTGAGAAAATTGAGACCGGCTGTAAGGCCTCCGGTCGCACTTTGGGACTTAACTCTAGTCTTGAATGCTCTCACAGAAGCCCCCTTTGAGCCTATTGCAGAGGTAGAGTTAAAATGGCTCACTATGAAATTGCTGTTCCTTGTGGCCATCACATCAGCCAAGAGAGTAGGGGAGCTACAAGCACTCTCCTCTAAGGAACCTTTTTTGAAGATTCTGCCAGAAGGGGTGAGACTTCGTACGGTTCCTTCTTTTCTACCAAAGGTCGCCTCAGTGGCGAACATCAATAGAGAAGTGTTTCTGCCGGTGTTTTATCCAAACCCTGCCTCAGAAGAACAGAAGAAGTTTCATCTCCTAGATGTAAAGCGTACCTTATCATGCTATATAAATCGTGTCCATCACTTCCGAAGAGAAGAGAATTTGTTTGTTCTTCCGACAGGTGCAAAGAGGGGTTGTAAGGCCTCAAAAGATTCATTGGCCAGATGGATCCGTACTACAATTGTAGAAACCTATCTGAAGAATGGAAAAGAACCACCTCATCCTTTAAGAGCCCATTCAACTAGAGCTACGTCTACGTCATGGGCAGAGAGGGAACAAGTACCCTTACTTGAAATCTGCAATGCGGCATCTTGGTCATCTACATCGACCTTCGCCCGGCATTATAGGTTGGACCTGCAGACCCAGAACCCAGCCTTTAGCTCCGGAGTTCTGTCTGCTGTTGAAAAACCATAAACCCTCCCTTTGTTATCTTTGGTAGATCCCTTCTGTGCTGCTGTAGGGACGATGAGGAAAGTCGGTATTTACTTACCGTAATAGTTCTTTCCTCGAGTCCCGAAGGCAGCACAACACCCTCCCTAAAATAAAATTTTGTTGCATTACGTTTGTCTTGATTATTTACACAGTGTGGTATGGAAAAGGGGGTTACTTTATAGGGGTCCGGTCCGCCCCTTCACTAATTAATTGTTAATTAGCATATTTTTCTAAGGGACGGTCCTGGTATGTGAGTGGGATCGGATATATCCCTTCTGTGCTGCCTTCGGGACTCGAGGAAAGAACTATTACGGTAAGTAAATACCGACTATATCCCATAAGTGAGTCCACCCCTCACATTATATATACAGTATATCCCATAAGTGAGTCCACCCCTCACATTATTTATACAGTATTTCCCATAAGTGACTCCACCCCTCACATTATATATACAGCATTTCCCATAAGTGACTCCACCCCTCACATTATATATACAGCATTTCCCATAAGTGAGTCCACCCCTCACATTATATATACAGCATTTCCCATAAGTGACTCCACCCCTCACATTATATATACAGTATATCCCATAAGTGACTCCACCCCTCACATTATATATACAGTATATCCCATAAGTGACTCCACCCCTCACATTATATATACAGTATATCCCATAAGTGAGTCCACCCCTCACATTATATATACAGTATATCCCATAAGTGAGTCCACCCCTCACATTATATATACAGTATATCCCATAAGTGAGTCCACCCCTCACATTATATATACAGTATATCCCATAAGTGAGTCCACCCCTCACATATATACAGTATATCCCATAAGTGAGTCCACCCCTCACATTATATATACAGTATATCCCATAAGTGAGTCCACTCCTCACATTATACAGTATATCCCATAAGTGAGTCCACCCCTCACATTATATATACAGTATATCCTATAAGTGAGTCCACCCCTCACATTATATATACAGTATATCCCATAAGTGAGTCCACCCCTCACATTATATATACAGTATATCCCATAAGTGAGTCCACCCCTCACATTATATATACAGTATATCCCATAAGTGAGTCCACCCCTCACATTATATATACAGTATATCCCATAAGTGAGTCCACCCCTCACATTATATACAGTATATCCCATAAGTGACTCCACCCCTCACATTATATATACAGTATATCCCATAAGTGAGTCCACCCCTCACATTATATACAGTATATCCCATAAGTGAGTCCACCCCTCACATTATACTGTATATAATGTGAGGGGTGGACTCACTTATGGGATATACTGTATATATAATGTGAGGGGTGGAGTCACTTATGGGATATACTGTATATAATGTGAGGGGTGGAGTCACTTATGGGATATACTGTATATATAATGTGAGGGGTGGACTCGCTTATGGGAGATACTGTATATATAATGTGAGGGGTGGACTCACTTATGGGATATACTGTATATAATGTGAGGGGTGGACTCACTTATGGGAGATACTGTATATAATGTGAGGGGTGGAGTCACTTATGGGAGATACTGTATAATGTGAGGGGTGGAGTCACTTATGGGAGATACTGTATATATAATGTGAGGGGTGGACTCACTTATGGGATATACTGTATATAATGTGAGGGGTGGAGTCACTTATGGGAGATACTGTATATATGATGTGAGGGGTGGAGTCACTTATGGGAGATACTGTATAATGTGAGGGGTGGAGTCACTTATAGAAGATACTGTATATAATGTGAGGGGTGGAGTCACTTATGGGAGATACTGTGTATATGATGTGAGGGGTGGAGTCACTTATAGAAGATACTGTATATATAATGTGAGGGGTGGAGTCACTTATGGGATATACTGTGTATATATAATGTGAGGGGTGGAGTCACTTATGGGATATACTGTATATATAATGTGAGGGGTGGAGTCACTTATGGGATATACTGTATATATAATGTGAGGGGTGGACTCACTTATGGGAGATACTGTATATAATGTGAGGGGTGGAGTCACTTATGGGAGATACTGTATATATAATGTGAGGGGTGGAGTCACTTATGGGAGATACTGTATATATAATGTGAGGGGTGGACTCACTTATGGGATATACTGTATATAATGTGAGGGGTGGAGTCACTTATGGGAGATACTGTATATATGATGTGAGGGGTGGAGTCACTTATGGGAGATACTGTATAATGTGAGGGGTGGAGTCACTTATAGAAGATACTGTATATAATGTGAGGGGTGGAGTCACTTATGGGAGATACTGTATATATGATGTGAGGGGTGGAGTCACATATAGAAGATACTGTATATATAATGTGAGGGGTGGAGTCACATATAGAAGATACTGTATATATAATGTGAGGGGTGGAGTCACTTATGGGATATACTGTGTATATATAATGTGAGGGGTGGAGTCACTTATGGGATATACTGTATATATAATGTGAGGGGTGGAGTCACTTATAGAAGATACTGTGTGTCTATTTTCTGCTTGTGTTTTCCCAGCACAACATAGTTGTCCGGTTGTAGCGGAGGCCACATTTTGGTACATGATAGGAGTTGTAGTTTTTCGGTCGTATCTGTGGAGGCCACATGTTGGTACATGATAGGAGTTGTAGTTTTTCGGTCGTATCTGTGGAGGCCACATGTTGGTACATGATAGGAGTTGTAGTTTTTCGGTCGTATCTGTGGAGACCACATGTTGGTACATGTTAGGAGTTGTAGTTTTTTGGTCATGGCTGAGGTCACGTGTTGGTACATGTTAGGAGTTGTAGTTTTGTAGTAGTCTGGGGATCTCATTGATGTGTAATTAATGACATTTACCCTCAGACTCATAGAACTTTCCTGTAATGGACTTTTTCAGTAAGTGACCAAGTAAACTTTTGCGGCGTCACCTGGTGACTGTGTGTGGTGGTCTCTCGTCTCCGCACAGTCATCTGTGACTTTCAGACCAGTCCAGGCGATTCCCCTTCTGATCTCGGTGATAGGGACCCGGGACTGTCCACTCACTCTGACTGTTTTACTTCATTTTATTTTATTTTTATAACTTTTTGTGCAGAAAGGATTAGTGAGTGTTTGCTGATCTGTCTCTTACCCTTGATGTTATCATCGTGATGAAGCCGTTTCTTACCTAAGAGGAAGTCTTACTCATCCTCCTCACAGCGCCCTCGTCTGCTTCTGGACCTAAACACTGTATTATAATCGCACGGTTTCCAGGAGCTTTCTATTAACTTACTGACACAAATCAACAAAAGTAAAGATATTAATACCACTCGTCTGGATTCTGAGATCAGGAAGATTATAAGTCTCATAACAGACCGAAACTGACAGCCGGTTAACCCCCGATAAACCACATACATGGGGTCAAAGTTTAGGTGAAAAGGATTAAAATGTGGTTGGACTTACCTGGATCCATGGTGCAGTCCGGTAGATAGACCGGTTATTAGTCCCATTAATAATTGGATCCGGTGTATCCAGCGTATAACCCTGTGTATTGGGTTTAGTGCAGGTGAACCAGCTGTGAGTTTGCCTTTTGAAGCAGATCTGTATGAATACTAAGTCCTATGTAAGGACAGTATAGTGTAAGGACAGATCTTCTCTATATAAGGACAGTATAGTGTAAGGACAGATCTTCTCTATATAAGGACAGTATAGTATGAGGACAGGTCTTCTCAATATAAGGACAGTTTAGTATGAGGACAGGCCTTCTCCAAATAAGGACAGTATAGTATGAGGACAGATCTTCTCTATATAAGGACAGTATAGTATGAGGACAGATCTTCTCTATATAAGGACAGTATAGTGTAAGGACAGATCTTCTCTGTAAGGACAGTATAGTGTAAGGACAGATCTTCTCTATATAAGGACAGTATAGTGTAAGGACAGGTCTTCTCTATAAGGACAGTATAGTATGAGGACAGGTCTTCTCTATATAAGGACAGTATAGTATGAGGACAGGCCTTCTCTATATAAGGACAGTATAGTATGAGGACAGATCTTCTCTATATATAAGGACAGTATAGTATGAGGACAGGTCTTCTCTATGTACAGTGGGATCAAAAGTTTGGGCACCCAGGTAAAAATTTGTATTAATGTGCATAAAGAAGCCAAGGAAAGATGGAAAAATCTCCAAAAGGCATCAAATTACAGATTAGACATTCTTATATGTCAACAAAAGTTATATTTTATTTCCATCATTTACACTTTCAAAATAACAGAAAACAAAAAAATGGCGTCTGCAAAAGTTTGGGCACCCTGCAGAATTTATAGCATGCACTGCCCCCTTTGCAAAGCTGAGACCTGCCAGTGTCATGGATTGTTCTCAATCATCATCTTGGAAGACCTCAAAGGTTTTAAATGCCCAGACTCATCTGACCTTGCCCCAACAATCAGCACCATGGGTTCTTCTAAGCAGTTGTCTAGAAATCTGAAACTGAAAATAGTTGACGCTCACAAAGCTGGAGAAGGTTATAAGAAGATAGCAAAACATTTTCAGATTTCAATACCCTCTGTTCGGAATGTAATTAAGAAATGGCAGTCATCAGGAACAGTGGAAGTTAAAGCAAGATCTGGAAGACCAAGAAAAATATCAGACAGAACAGCTCGCAGGATTATGAGAAAAATAATTCAAAACCCATGTTTGACTGCACAATCCCTCCAGAAAGATCTGGCAGACACTGGAGTTGTGGTACACTATTCCACTATAAAAAGAAACTTGTACAAATATGGTCTTCATGGAAGAGTCATCAGAAGAAAACCTCTTCTACGTCCTCACCACAAAAATCAGCATTTGAACTTTGCAATTGAACATATAGTTAAGCCTGATGCATTTTGGAAACAAGTTCTGTGGACGGATG
>NC_079194.1:19536437-19541437 GCF_029499605.1 Hyla sarda | reverse complement strand
TGGTGCTGGGTGATTGGTGCTGGGTGATGGGGGATGGGGGATTGGTGCTAGGTGATTGGGGATGGGTGATTGGTGATGGGTGCTGGGTGATTGGTGCTAGGTGATTGGGGATGGGTGATGGGTGATTGGGGATAGGTGATTGGGGATGGGTGATGGGTGATTGGGGATAGGTGATTGGGGATGGGTGATGGGTGATTGGGGATAGGTGATTGGGGATGGGTGATTGGGGATGGGTGATTGGGGATGGGTGATTGGTGATGGGTGATTGGGGATGGGTGCTGGGTGATTGGGGATGGGTGCTGGGTGATTGGTGATTGATGCTGGGTGATTGGTGCTGGGTGATTGGTGCTGGGTGATTGGGGATGGGTGCTGGGTGATTGGTGCTGGGTTATTGGTGATGGGTGCTGGGTGATTGGTGATGGGTTCTGTCATATAGAGGTCAGACCGGGTCATATAGGGGGAGATTTATTAAAACCTTTGCAGAGGAAAATCCTTCTGCAAAACGATCTGATTGGTTGCTATGGACAACTGCACCGCTCTTTCTCTGCACTGGTTTTGATGAATCTCCTCTATAATACAGTATATTATAGTGAAGCTGTCACACAGCCAAAGTGTATATACACATGGCGGACCTCAGAGAAACTGTTCTTGACTCAATTTTACAAAAACACCAACTTTTATGGGGGATAGGAATGTCGAGGAGGCCCGGCGGGAGTCCACTGTATCCCTGGGCCGCAGCAAATCTGCCCATTACGTCTGGCAGATGTTTTTTAAATTATGAAAAGTGCCCTCTTTTTTTACTTGAGCCCCTGCCCTTCAACATGTCTATGCACGTCCCTGACTTCATCCATTCCTGGAAAATAAATGAAGGGAACACCCGTCTGTTCCAAATCTCCACTTCACCCTATACACCTTCCCTAGGGGGTGTACTGTTTAGAGTATTCTCACATGTGGGTGTTCCTTTCTTGTATTTTCCTCTGAATGTATGTAACTGTTAGGTCCGTAACAAACATCCGCCTCAAATGTGAAGAGTTCTCGCTGAGCTCTGTCATATTTCCAGGCGACAATTCGGAGTCACATGTTAGTTGTTCCCAGAAAAATGAAGCAGAGCATAGGTTGAAAATTGCAATTTTCAAAAGCTACCCTTCATCCATTCCTGGAAAATAAATTTAGGAAACACGTGTGCGTTAAAAATGTCCTCTTTACCCCTATACCCATTCCTCAGGGTGGGTACTTTCTGTAATGGTGTCACATGTGGGTGTTTCATTTTTGTATTTTCCTCGGAATGTATGTAACCGTCAGTTACTGATATGTCATAGGCCACAAATACAAAGTGACCTCTATGACTTCTGAGCCTTGTTGTGCGCCCGCCCAGCACGTTACCCCATATGTGGATGTGTTTCCATAGTCAGGGGGAAAAGCCCTACAAAATTTGTAACCCAATTTCTCATATTACTCCTTGTGATGTTAAAAATTGGGTAACCTCAGCATTTTATTGTAAAAAAAAATCTAACTTTTCAATTCATGGCCCACTTTTCAAAAAACCTGTGAGGTGTTATTTCCCACTGTACCCCTTGTTATGTTCATTGAGGGGTGTAGTTTTTAAAATGGTGTCACATGTGGGCTTTTCTTTGCTGTTATTGCACAATGGGGGCTTTATAAATGCACATGACCACCGACTTCAATTACAACAAAATTTTCACTCCTTCTATTCTGAGCATTGTAGTGCATCCACAGAGCAATTTACATCCACATATGGGGTATTTTTTTTCTCAGACAAAATTGTTCTTCGAATTTTGGGGGCCTTTTGCCTTATTACCCAATGTGAAAATGAAACATTTGGGGTAACACTATCAATATAGTGCAAAAAAAAATCAAATTTTTCACTTTTACTGCCCACTGTTCAAAAAACCTGTGAGGTTTAAGTACTCACTGTAACACTGTTACGTTCCCAGAGGGGTCTAGTTTCCAAAATGTAATGCCATTTGTTTTTTTTTTTAATGTCCTGGCACCATAGGGGCTTCCTTAATGCGGCATGCCCCCAGAGCAAAATTTGGAACATTTTCTCTTCTGACACCTGTAGTGCGCCAGCAGAGCACTTTTCACCCCCATATGGGGTGTTTTCTGAAATGGGAGAAATTGGGCTTCAAATTTTGGGGGGGTATGTTCTGCTTTAACCCTTTGTAAAAATTTAAAATTTTTGGAAAAACAAGCATTTTCGGTAAAATTATTATATTTTTTTTACATATGCAAAAGTCGTGAAACCTCTGTGGGGTATTAAGGTTCACTTTACCCCTTGTTACGTTCTCCAAGGGGTCTAGTTTCCAAAATATAATACCATGTGGGGGTTTATTTGCTGTCCTGGCACCATAGGGGCTTCCTAAATGTGGCATGCCCCCAGAGCAAAATTTGCTTCCAAAAAGCCAAATGTGACTACTTCTCTTCTGAGACCTGTAGTGCGCCAGTAGAGCATAAGGGGTGTTTTCTGAATCGAGAGAAATTGGGCTTCAAATTTGGGGGGTATTTTCTGCTATTACCCTTTTTAAAAATGTAAATTTTTGGGGAAAACAAACAAGCATCTTATGTAAAAAAAAAAAATTTATTTTACATTTGCAAAAGTCATGAAACACCTGTGGGGTATTAAGGCTCACTTAATTCCGTGTTACGCTCCCCGAGGGGTCTAGTTTCCAAAATGGTATGCCATGAGTTATTTTTATTTATTTTTTTTTGCTGTTTTGGCACCCCAGGGGCTTCCTAAAGGTTACATGCCCCCCAAAAACCATTTCAGAAAAATGTTCTCTCCAAAGTCCCCTTGTCGCTCCTTCCCTTCTGAGCCCTCTACTGCACCCACCGAACACTTTACATAGACATATGAGGTATGTGCTTACTCGAGAGAAATTGGGCTACAAATACAAGTAAAAATGTTCTCCTTTTACCACTTGCAAAAATTCAAAAATTGGGTCTACAAGAACATGCGAGTGTAAAAAATGAAGATTTTGAATTTTCTCCTTCACTTTGCTGCTATTCCTGTGAAATGCCTAAAGGGTTAAAACACTTACTGGATGTCATTTTGAATACTTTGGGGGTGTAGTTTTTATAATGGGGTCATTTATGGGGTATTTCTAATATGAAGACCCTTCAAATCCACTTCAAAACTGAACTGGTCACTGAAAAATAGTGAGTTTGAAAATTTTTTGAAAAATTTGAAAATTGCTGCTGAACTTTGAAGCCCTCTGATGTCTTCCAAAAGTAAAAACATGTCAATTTTATGATGCAAACATAAAGTAGACATATTGTATATGTGATCAAAAAAATTGATTTTGAATATCCATTTTCCTTACAAGCAGAGAGCTTCAAAGTTAGAAAAATGCTAATTTTCATTTTTTTCATCAAATTTGGGGATTTTTCTCCATGAAAGGATGCAAGTTACCATAAAATTTTACCACTATGTTAAAGTAGAATATGTCACGAAAAAACAATCTCAGAATCAGAATGATAACTAAAAGCATTCCAGAGTTATTAATGTTTAAAGTGACAGTGGTCAGATGTGCAAAAAACGCTCTGGTCCTAAAGTGTAAAATGGCCTGGTCCTTAAGGGTTTAAAGGGATTAAAATAAATATTAGGGTGAAAATCACATTAATTAATTAATATTAGGGTGAAAATCTGTGTCAGGGTCCAGACTAGTATGCGGGGAGGACACGGGAGTGGATCCTCTGTGTCAGTGAGGCGATGGCATGGGCCGTACCAGGGGAACGGAATCTAAGGGGTTACTGGTTTTCACCAGAGCCCGTCGCAAAGTGGGATGGACTTGCTGCGGCCGGTAACCCCCAGGTCGTTTCTACCCGATAGCGACTCAACCTCACTGATAGCTGAGACAGGCGCGGTACACAAGGACAAGGCAAGGCAAGGTCAGACGTAGCAGAAGGTCAAGGCAGGCGGCAAGGTTCGTAGTCAGGGGCAACAGCAAAGGGTCTGGATACACAGGCTAGGGATACACACAAAACACTTTCTCATGGCACTAAGGCAACAAGATCCGGCGAGGACAGGAAGGGGAAGTGGGTTTATATGTGTGGGAGGGAGGGGGAACAGATTGGGCCAGGCACCAATTAACGGTGCACTGGACCTTTAAATCTGAGAGACCCGGCGCGCGCGCGCCCTAGAGAGAGCGGGGCCGCGTGCGCCGGGACTGATCAGCAGCAGGACGGGGCAGGTAAACGGAATGGGATGCGACCCGCGGGCAGGCACGTCCCGCCGCATGGATCTCATCCCCGCCGGAGGAAACAGAGCAGCGCTCCCGGTCAGCGAGTCTGACCGGGTTGCTGCAACCAGGAGGTGAACGCCGCGAGCGCTCCGGGGGAAGAGAGGGACCCGGAGCGCTCGGCGTGACAATCTGAGACAACAGTCATTTTGTATGCTATTAAAAATAAATATTAGGGTGAAAATCGTACAACGTCACAGAAGCAGAAATACAATTACTATCCAAAGGTTTGGGTTTTTCACCAGCACACCACTTCGACATTTTTTAATTGTTATTGGGTCTAGGGCTAAGATTATGGTTAGGGCTAGGGTTAGGATTACATTAGGATAGGGTAAGGATGAGAGGTTAGGGCTGGGGATTGAATTGTTTTTGGGGTTAGGGCTAGGATTATGGTTAGGGTTAGGATAAGGTAAGGATGAGAGGTTAGGGCTGGGGATTGAACTGTTGTTGGGGATAGGGCCAAGATTATGTTTAGGGTTAGGATAGGGTAAGGATTAGAGGTTAGGGCTGGGGATTGAATTGTTGTTGGGGTTAGGGCTAGGATTATGATTAGGGCTAGGGTTAGGATAGGGTTAGGGTTAGAGGGTAAGGGGTTATGGTTGGAGTTAGGGTTAGAGGGTTATGTTTAGGGTTGGGGTTGTAGTTAGGGTTAGGACTAAGGTTAAAGTAAAAATAAAGGAAGCCAGTTAAAAAGTACATGTCCCACAAAAGAAAAAAAAACTGAATTCTGTGAGTAAAAAA